>NW_012310625.1:0-2391 GCF_000151885.1 Dipodomys ordii | reverse complement strand
TCAAGCAGGAGAAGCAGAAGCAGAAGAAGCCGAAGAAGCAGAAGCAGAACCTTATGGAGAAGGAGAAGCAGAAGCAGAAAGAGAAGCAAAAGCAGAAGGAGAAGCAGAAGAATCAGAAGAAGCAGAGGCAGTAGCAGAAGAAGCAGAAGATGCAGAAGCAGAAGGAGAAGCAGAAGGAAAAACAAAAGAAAGAGAAGGAGAAGGAGAAGGAGAAACAGAAGGAGAAGCAGAAAGAGAACCAGAAGAAGGAGCAGTAGAAGGAAAAGCAGCAGGAGAAGCAGAAAGAGCAGCAGAAGGAGAAGCAGGAGATGCAGAAACAGGAGAAGCAGAAGCAGAAGAAACAGGAGAAGGACAAGAAGCAGAAGCAGAAGGAGAAGCAGAAACAGAAGGAGAAGCAGAAACAGAAGGAGGGGAAGCATAAGAAGCAGAAGCAGGAGAAGCAGACGCATAAGAATCCGAAGAAGCAGAAGCAGAACCTGAAGCAGAAGGAGAAGCAGGAGAAGCAGAAGAAGCAGAATCTGGAGAAGCAGAAGGAGAAGCAGAAGCAGAAAGAGAATCAAAAGGAGAAGGAGAAGCAGAAGAAACAGAAGAAGTAGAAGCAGTAGCAGTTGTAGCAGAAGCAGAAGGAGAAGCAGAAGGAAAAGCAGAAGAACAAGAAGGAGAAGGAGAAACAGAAGGAGAATCAGAAGGAGAATCAGAAAAAGAAGCAGGTAAAGCAGAAGAAGAAGAAGCAAAAGGAGAAGCAAAAGAAGGAGAAGGAGAAGCAGAGCAGAAGAAGAAGCACAAGGACAAGCACGAGCAGAAGGAGATGCAGAAGGAGAAGCAGGAGAAGCAGAAGAAGCAGAAGCTGAAGGAGAAGCAGAAGTAGGAGAAGGAGAAGGAGGAGAAGTAGAAGCAGAAGGACAAGCAGAAGCGGAATGAGAAGCAGAAAGAGAAGCAGGAGAAGCACAAGATGCAGAAGCAGGAGAAGCCGAAAGAGAAGAAGCAGAAGAAGCAGAAACAGAAGCAGAAGTAGAAGCAGAAGCTGAAGGAGAAGCAGCAGAAGAAGTAGAACCAGAAATTCAGGCAGGAGAAACAGAAGAAGCAGAAGGAGAAGGAGAAGCAAAAAGAGAAGCAGAAGGACAAGTAGAAGAAGCAGCAGAAGGAGAAGCAGCAGATGAAGCAGAAAAACAAGCAGGAGAAGCAGAAGCAGAAAGAGAATTAGAAGCAGATGAAAAGAAGAAGCAGAAGCAGAAGAAGAAGCAGTAGAAGCATAAGAAGCAGAAGCAGGAGAAGCAGAAGCAGAAGAAAAAGAAGCATAAGAAGCAGAAGCAGAAGCAGAGGGAGAAACTGAAGAAGGAGAAGGAGCAGCAGAAGGTGAAGCAGAAGGAGATGCAGAAACAGAAAGAGAAGCAGAAACAGAAGGAGAAGAAGAAGGATTAGTTGGAGAATCCGAAGAAGCAGAAGCAGAAAGAGAAGCAGAAGAAGGAGAAGGAGAAGCAGAAACAGAGGAAATGAAGGAGAAGCAGAAGAAGCAGAAGCGGGAGAAGCAGAAGAAGAAGAAGAAGAATCAGAAGGAGGAGAAGGAGAAGAAGCAGAAGAAAAAGGAGAAGCAGAAAGAGAAGCAGAAGAAGCAGTAGCAGGAGAAGCAGAAGAAGAAGAAACAGAAGAAGCCGAAGAAGCAGAAGCAGGACCTGAAGCAGAAGAAACAGAAGAAGCAGAAGAAGCAGAAGCAGAACGAGAAGCAGAAGAAGAAGAACGAGAAGGAGAAAGAGAAGGATTAGGAGTAGGAAGAGCAGAAGGAAAATCAGAAGCAGAACGAGAAGCAGAAGGAGCAGGAGAAGGAGAAGCAGAAGGAGAATCAGAAGGAGAAGCAGAAGAAGGAGAAGTAGAAGCAGAAGAAGCAGCAGAAGGAGAAGCAGAAGCAGAAGAAGAAGCAGGAGAAGCAGAAGAAGCAAAAGCAGAAGGAGAAGCAGAAGTAGGAGAAGGAGAAGGAAGGGCAGCAGAAGCAATAGGAGAAGCAGAAGGAGACGCAGAAGCAGAATGAGAAGCAGAAAGAGAAGCAGTAGAAGCAGAAGTAGCAAGAAAAGCAGAAGCAGACGAAAGAGAAGAAGAAGAAGAAGAAGAAGAAGAAGAAGAAGAAGAAGAAGAAGAAGAAGAAGAAGAAGAAGAAGATGAAGAAGAAGAAGAAGAAGTAGAAGAAGAAGGAGAAGGAGAAGGAGAAGAAGAAGACGAAGAAGAAGACGAAGAAGAAGAAGATGAAGAAGAAGAAGATGATGAAGATGATGATGAAGATGAAGAATATTGATGAAGAATAAGAAGAGAATGATAAGCGTACTGATGAGCATTTGAGAAGCATATTGAGTATGCAGTATAAGCAGATGATGCAGATGCAGGAGAAGGATAATGATT
>NW_012310624.1:0-2391 GCF_000151885.1 Dipodomys ordii | reverse complement strand
TTCTGTTTCTCCCTCTGCTTCTGCTACTTATGCTTCTTCTTTTTCTTCAGCTTCTGCTTTTCCAGCTTCTGCTGCTTCTGCTTCTCCTTCTGCTTCAGGTTCTCCTTCTGGTTCTTGGGCTTCTTCTGTTTCTTCTGCTTCTGCTTCTCCTGCTACTGCTTCTTCTGCTTCTCTTTTTGCTTCTCCTTCTGCTTCTGCTTCTCCTTCTGCTCCTTCTCCTTCTTCTGTTTCTTCTTCTTCTGCTTCTCCCGCTTCTGCTTCTTCTGCTTCTCCTGCTTTTCCTTCTCCTTCTGCTTCTCCTTCTCCTTCTTCTGCTGCTCTTTCTGCTTCTGCTTCTGCTTCTTCTGATTCTCCAACTTCTCCTTCTTCTTCTCCTTCTGTTTCTGCTTCTCTATCTGCTTCTGCATCTCCTTCTGCTTCACCTTCTGCTGCTCTTTCTCCTTCTTCTGTTTCTCCCTCTGCTTCTGCTACTTATGATTCTTCTTTTTCTTCTGCTTCTGCTTCTCCTGCTTCTTCTGCTTCTCCTGCTTCTCTTTCTGCTTCTGCTTATCCTTCTGTTTCTCCTACTCCTAATCCTTCTCTTTCTCTTTCTCCTTCTTCTTCTTCTGCTTCTCCTGCTGCTTCTTCTTCTGCTTCTTCTGCTTTTTCTGTTTCTTCTTCTTCTTCTGCATCAGCTTCTGCTTCTTCTGCTTCTCCTTCTGCTTTTGTTTCTCCTTCTGCTTCTGCTCTTCTCCTTCTTCTGCTTCTGCTTCTCCTTCTTCTTCTTCTTCTTCTCCTTCTATTTCTTCTTCTTCTTCTTCTTCTTCTTCTTCTTCTTCTTCTTCTTCTTCTTCTTCTTCTTCTTCTTCTTCTTCTTCTTCTTCTCTTTCTTCTGCTTCTTTTTTCCTGCTTCTTCTGCTTCTACTGCTTATCTTTCTGCTTCTCATTCTGCTTCTGCTTCTCCTTCTGCTTCTCCTATTGCTTCTGCGGCTCTTCCTTCTCCTTCTCCTAATTCTACTTCTCCTTCTGCTTCTTCTGCTTCTCCTGCTTCTCCTTATGCATCTTCTTCTGCTTCTGCTTCTCCTTCTGATGCTTCTTCTGCTTCTGTTTCTCCTTCTACTTCTCCTTCTGCTTCTTCTGCTTCTCCTTCTGATTCTCCTTCTGCCTCTCCTTCTGTTTCTCCTCCTTCTCGTTCTTCTGCTTTTCCTTCAGCTTCTGCTGCAACTGCTACTGTTTCTACTTCTTCTGTTTCTTCTGATTCTCCTTCTGCTTTTGATTCTCTTTCTGCTTCTGCTTCTGCTTCTACTTCAGCTTCTCATTCTGCTTCTCCAGATTCTGCTTCTTCTGCTTCTCCTGCTTCTCCTTCTGCTTCAGGTTCTGCTTCTGCTTCTTCGGCTTCTTCTGCTTCTGCTTCTCCTGTGCTGCTTCTTCTGCTTCTCCTGCTTCTCTTTTTGCTTTTCCTTCTGTTTCTGCTTCTCCTTCCTCTTCTGCTTCTTCTCCTTCTTCTGTTTCTTCTGCTTCTGCTTCTCCTGCTTCTGCTTCTCCTGCTTCTCGTTCTGCTTCTCTTTCTGCTTCTCTTTCTGATTCTCCTTCTCCTTCTTCTGCTTCTCCTTCTGCTTCTGCTTCTCCTTCTGGTTCTGTTTAATTACTCCTTCTGCTTCTCATTCTGCTTCTGCGTCTTCTGTTTCTTCTGCTTCTCCTGCTTCTGCTTCTCCTGCTTCTCCTACTTATGCTGCTTTTCCTTCTGCGTCTCTTTCTGCTTCTGATTATCCTTTTGCTTCTCCTACTCCTAATCCTTCTCTCTCGCCTTCTCCGACTTATTTTTCTTCTGCTTCTCTTGCTGCTTCTGCTTCTGCTTATTCTACTATTACTGTTTCTTCTGCTTCTGCTTCAGATTGTGCTTCTTCTGTTTCTCCTTCTGCTTCAGATTCTACTTCTGCTTCTTCGGCTTCTCCTGTTTCTTCTGATTCTGCTTCTCCTGCTTCTTCTGCTTCTCCTGCTTCTCTTTCTGCTTCTCCTTCTGCTTCTGCTTCTCCTTCTGCTTCTGCTCTTCTCCTTCTTCTGTTTCTTTTGCTTCTGTTTCTTCTGCTTCTTCTTCTGTTTCTTCTGATTCTACTTCTGCTTCTCCTTCTTCTCCTCTTTCTGCTTCTACTTCTGCTTCTTCTGATTCTCCTGCTTCTCCTTCTTGTTCTCCTTCCGTTTCTGCTTATCTTTCTGCTTCTGCTTCTCCTTCTGCTGCTCCTTCTCCTTCTCCTTCTTCTGCTTCTCCCACTTCTTCTGCTTCTGCTTCTTTTGCTTATTCTTTTTCTTCTGCTTCTGCTTCTCCTTGCTTCTGCTTCTTCTGCTTTCTACTGCTTCTCTTTATGCTTCTCCTCTCTCTCTCTCTTCTCTCTCTTCTTCTTCTTCTTCTCT
>NW_012310623.1:0-2391 GCF_000151885.1 Dipodomys ordii | reverse complement strand
AGAAGCAGGAGAAGTAGAAGCAGAAGAAACAGAAGAAGTATGAAGAAGCAGAAGCAGAAGGAGAAGCAGAAGCAGAAGGAGAAGCAGAAACAGAAGGAAAAGCAGAAAGAGAAGCACGAGAAGCAGAAGAAGCAGAAGCCGAAGAAGCAGAAGCAGAATCTGACGCAGAAGGAGAAACAGAAGAAGCACAATCTGAAGCAGAAGCAGAAGAAACAGAAATAGTAGAATAAGCAGAAGCAGAAGCACCATGAGAAGCAGGAAAAGCAGAAGGAGAAGGCGAAAGAGAAGGATTAGGAGTAGGAGAAGCAAAAGGATAACAGAAGCAGAAAGAGACGCAGAAGGAGAAGCAGCACGAGAAGTAGGAGAAGCAGGAGAAGCAGAAGAAACAGATGACGCAGAAGCAGAATGAGAATCAGAAGGAGAAATTGAAGCAGAAGCAGAAACAGAAGGAGAAGCAGAAGCAGAAGAGAAGCAGAAGGAGAAGGAGGAGAAGCAGAAAAAGAAGCAGAACGAGAAGCAAGAGAAGCAGAAGCAGGAGAAGCAGAAACAGAAAAAACAGAAGAAGGAGAAGAAGCAGCAGCAGGAGAAGCAGAAGCAGAAGAAGCCCAAGAAGCGGAAGCAGAACCTGAAGCAGAAGGAGAAGCAGGAGAAGCAGAAGAAGCAGAATCTGGAGAAGCAGAAGGAGAAGCAGAAGCAGAAAGAGAAGCAAAAGCAGAAGGAGAGCAGGAGGAGAATCAGAAGAAACAGAAGAAGCAGAGGCAGTAGCAGAAGAAGCAGAAGATGCAGAAGCAGGAGGAGAAGCAGAAGGCAAAGCAGAAGAACAAGAAGGAGAAGGAGAAATAGAAAGAGAAGTAGAAAGAGAAGCAGAAGAAAGAGCAGGAGAAGGAAAAGCAGCAGGAGAAGCAGAAAGAGCAGCAGAAGGAGAAGCAGGAGATGCAGAAAAAGGAGAAGCAGAAGAAACAGGAGAAGGACAAGAAGCAGAAGCAGAAGGAGAAGCAGAAACAGAAGGAGAAGCAGAAAGAGAAGGAGGGGAAGCAGAAGAAGCAGAAGCAGGAGAAGCAGAAGCATAAGAATCCGAAGAAGCAGAAGCAGAACCTGAAGCAGAAGGAGAAGCAGGAGAAGCAGAAGAAGCAGAATCTGTAGAAACAGAATGAGAAGCAGAAGGAGAAGCAGAAGCAGAAAGAGAATCAAAAGCAGAAGGAGAAGCAGAAGAAACAGAAGAAGTAGAAGCAGTAGCCGTTGTAGCAGAAGCAGAAGCAGAAGCAGAAGGAAAAGCAGAAGAACAAGAAGGAGAAGGAGAAACAGAAGGAGAAGCAGAAGGAGAAGCAGAAAGAGAAGCAGGTAAAGCAGAAGAAGAATAAGTACAAGGAGAATCAGAAGGAGAAGCAGAAGAAGGAGAAGGAGAAGGAGAAGCAGAAGCAGAAGAAGATGAAGAAGGAGAAGGAGAAGCAGAAGCAGAAGAAGATGCAGAAGGAGAAGCAGGAGAAGCGGAAGAAGCAGAAGCAGAAGGAGAAGCAGGAAAAGCAGAAGAAGCAGAAGCAAAAAGAGAAGCAAAAGAAGGAGGAGGAGAAGGAGAAGCAGAAGCAGAAGATGAAGCATAAGGACAAGCACAAGCAGAAGGAGATGCATAAGGAGAAGCAGGAGAAGCAGAAGAAACAGAAGCTGAAGGAGAAGAAGAAGTAGGAGAAGGAGAAGGAGGAGAAACAGAAGCAGAAAGAGAAGCCGAAGCGGAATGAGAAGCAGAAAGAGAAGCAAGAGAAGCACAAGAAGAAGAATCAGGAGAAGCCGAAAGAGTAGAAGCAGAAGAAGCAGAAACAGAAGCAGAAGTAGAAGCAGAAGGAGAAGGAGAAGCAGCAGAAGAAGTAGAACCAGAAATTCAGGCAGGAGAAACAGAAGAAGCAGAAGCAGAAAGAGAAGCAAAAAGAGAAGCAGAAGGAGAAGTAGAAGAAGCAGCAGAAGGAGAAGCAGCAGAAGAAGCAGAAAAACAAGCAGGAGAAGCAGAAGCAGAAAGAGAAGTAGAAGCAGAAGAAGCAGAAGCAGAAGAAGAAGCAGTAGAAGCATAAGAAGCAGAAGCAGGAGAAGCAGAAGCATAAGAACAAGAAGAAGCATAAGAAGGAGAAGCAGAAGCAAAGGGAGAAACACAAGGAGGAAAATGAGCAGCAGAAGGTGAAGCAGAAGGAGATGGAGAAGCAGAAAGAGAAGCAGAAACAGAATGGGAAGAAGAAGGATTAGTTGGAGAATCAGAAGATGCAGAAGCAGAAAGAGAAGCAGATCCAGAAGGAGAAGCAGATGGAGGAAAAGGAGAAGGAGAAGGAGAAGGATGGCAGCAGAGCAATAGGAGAAGCAGAAGGAGAAGCAGAGCAGATGAGAAGCAGAAAGAGAAGCAGTAGA
>NW_012310622.1:0-2391 GCF_000151885.1 Dipodomys ordii | reverse complement strand
TGTTTCTTCTGCTTCTGCTTCTCCTGCTTCTGCTTCTTCTGCTTCTCCTGCTTCTCCTTCTCATTCTCCTTCTCTTTCTGCTTCTGCTTATCCTTCTGTTTCTCCTACTCCTAATCCTTCTCTTTCTCCTTCTTCTTCTTCTTCTGCTTCTCCTGCTGCTTCTTCTTCTGCTTCTTCTGCTTTTTCTGTTTCTTCTTCTTCTGCTTCAGCTTCTTCTTCTTCTGCTTCTCCTTCTGCTTCTCCTTCTGCTTCTCCTCCTTCTCCTTCTCCTACTTCTGCTTCTCCTTCAGCTTCTGATTCTTCTGCTTCTCCTGCTTCTCCTTCTGCATCTCCTTCTGCTTGTGCTTGTCCTTATGCTTCTGCTTCTGCTTCTCCTTCTCCTTTTTGCTTCTCCTTTTGCTTCTGCTTCTTCTGCTTTTCCTGCTTCTCCTCCTCCTTCTGCTTCTTCTGCTTCTCCTGCTTCTCATTCTGCATCTTCTTCTGCTTCTCCTTCTGATTCTCCTTTTGCTTCTTCTTCTTCTGCTTTACCTGCGTCTCTTTCTGCTTCTCCTTCTGTTTCTCCTTTTGTTTCTCCTTCTCCTTCTTGTTCTTCTGCTTTTCCTTCTGCTTCTGCTACAACTGCTTCTGTTTCTACTTCTTCTTTTTCTTCTGCTTCTCCTTCTGCTTTTGATTCTCTTTCTGCTTCTGCTTCTCGTTCTGCTTCTTATTCTGCTTCTTCAGATTCTGCTTCTTCTGCTTCTCCTGCTTGTCCTTCTGCTTCAGATTCTCCTTCTGCTTCTTCACATTCTTATGCTTCTGCTTCTCCAGCTTCTACTTCTTCTGTTTCCCTCTTTCTCTTCCTGCTTTTCCTTCTGTTTCTGCTTCTCCTTCTGCTTCTGCTTCTTGTCCTTCTTGTGTTTCTTCTGCTTCTGCTTTTCAAGTTTCTGCATCTCCTGCTTCTCCTTCTGCTGCTCTTTCTGCTTCTCCTGCTGCTTTTCCTTCTCCGGCTCCTTCTTCTGTTTCTCTTTCTGCTTCTCCTTCTGTTTCTCCTACTCCTTCTCCTTCTCGTTCTTCTGCTTTTCCTTCTGCTTCTCCTTCTGCTTCTGCATCTTCAGCTTCTTCTGCTACTGCTTCTGCTTCTTCTGTTTCTTCTGCTTCTCCTTCTGCTTCTCCTTCTGCTTTTGCTTCTCTTTCTGCTTCTGCTTCTCCTTCTGGTTCTCCTTCTTCTTCTCCAGATTCTGCTTCTTCTGCTTCTCCTTACGCTTCAGGTTCTGCTTCTGCTCCTTCGGCTTCTTCTGCTTCTATTTCTGCTTCTCCTTCTGTTTCTGCTTCTCTTTCTGCTTCTGTTTCTTCTCCTTCTTCTATTTCTTCTGCTTATGCTTCTACTACTTCTCCTGCTTCTCCTTCTGTTTCTCTTTATTCTTATCCTTCTGCTTCTCCTTCTCCTTCTCCTTCTTCTGCTTCTCCTTCTGCTTCTGCTTCTGCTTCTCCTTCTGCATCTTCTTCTGTTTCAATTTCTTCTTCTTCTGCTTTTCATTCTTCTTCTGCTCCTCCTGCTTCTGCTTCTTCTGCTTCTCCAGCTTCTCCTTCTCCTTCTCCTTCTCTTTCTGCTTCTGCTTATCCGTCTGTTTCTCCTACTCCTAATCCTTCTCTTTCTCCTTCTCCTTCTTCTTCTTATGATTTTCCTGCTTGTTCTTCTTCTGCTTCTTCTTCTTTTCTGCTTTTTCAGTTTCTTCTGCTTCTGCTTCTTCTGCTTCTCCTTCTGCTTCTGTTTCTCCTTCTGCTTCTGCTCTTCTCCTTCTTCTGTTTCTTCTGCTTCTGCTTCTCCTGCTTCTCCTTCTTCTGCTTCTCCTACTTCTCCTTCTGCTTCTCCGTCTCATTCTCCTTCTCCTTCAATTTCTCCTCCTTGTGCTTCTCATTCTGCTTCTGCTTCTCCTGCTTCTGCTTCTTCTGTTTCTCCTTCTGCTTCTCCTTCTGCTTCTCTTTCTGCTTCTAATTCTGCTTCTGCTCCTCCTACTCCTAATCCTTCTCTTTCTCCTTCTTATTTTTCTGCTTCTCGTTCTGCTTCTGCTTCTTCTGCTTGTTCTGTATCTTCTGCTTCTGCTTTTCCAGCTTCTGATGCTTCTGCTTCTCCTTCTGCTTCAGGTTCTCCTTCTGCTTCTTCAGCTTCTTCTGTTTCTTCTGCTTCTGCTTCTCCTGCAACTGCTTCTTCTGCTTCTGTTTCTATTTCTGCTTCTCCTTCTGCTTCTGCTTCTCCTTCTGCTCCTTCTCCTTCTTCTGTTTCTTCTTCTTCTGCTTCTCCCGCTTCTGCTTCTTCTGCTTCTCCTGATAGTCCTTCTGCTTCTGCTTCTTCTTCTCCCTCTTCTACTTCTCTTTCTGCTTCTGCTTCTTCTGATTCTCCAACTTCTCCTT
>NW_012310621.1:0-2391 GCF_000151885.1 Dipodomys ordii | reverse complement strand
AGCAGTACCCAGCGGGTACACAGCGGGACACAGCGGGGACACATCATTGTTTACACAGCGGGGGACAGAGCGGGACACAGCGGGGGATACAGATGGGTACACAGCGGGATACAGCGGGGAACACAGCGAGGACACAGCGAAATCCAGCGGGAGACAGCATCGATACAGCGGGGACACGGCGGGACACAGCGGGACACAACGGGGAAACAGCAGTAGACACAGCGGGAACCAGTGGGGAACACAGCGGGACAAAGCGGGGGACACAGGGAGGACACAGCGGGACACAGCGGGGACACAGTGGGGACTCACAGGGGAACACAGTGGGGGACAAAGCGGGACAGCACGGGACACAGCGGGACACAGCGAGACACAGCGGGGCCACTGCGGGAACATAGCAGGATACAGCGGGGTACACAGCGGGACACAGTGGGACACAGCGGGACACAGCAGGGGACACAGCGGGGACACAGCGGGACACAGCGGGGGACACAGAGATGACACAGTGGGACACAGCGGGGGACACAGCGACGACACAGCAGGATACATCAGGGGACACAGTGGGACACAGCGGGGACACAGCGGGACACAGCAGGAGACACAGCGGGGGACACAGCGTGACAAAGCGGGACACAGCGGGGGACACAGCGAGGACACAGCAGGATACATCGGTGGACACAGCGGGACACAGCGGGGACACAACAATGGACACAGCGGGACACAGAGGGGGACACAGCAGGACACAGCGGGACACAGCGGGAGATACAGGGGGTACACAGCCAGACACAGCGGGGGACACAGCGAGGACACATTGGGACACAGCGGGGACAAAGCGGGACTCAGCGGGGGACACAGCAGTACCCAGCGGGACACAGCGGGACGCAGTGGGGAAACAGCAGGGACACATGGGGGACACAGGGAGGACACAGCGGGACACATCAGGTACACAGCGGGAACTCACCAGGGGACACAGCGGGGTACAAAGCGGGGCACCAGGGGACACAGCGGGACACAGTGGTGGACAAGGGGGAGACAGAGCGGGAACATCGCAGGAGACAGCGGGGACACAGCGGGACACAGCGGGGGACACAGTGAGGACACATTGGGACACAGCGGGGACACAGCAGGACACAGCGGGTGAAACAGCGGGACACAGCAGGGACACAGCAGTGGACACAGCGGGACAGCGCAGGGACACAGCAGGACACAGCGGTGGACACAGGAGGACACAGTGGTGGACACAGCGAGGACCCAGCGGGACCAAGCGGGACACAGCGTCGATACAGTGGGGACACAGCGGGACACAGCGGGGTACACAGCTGGGGACACAACGGGGCACATCGCGGGACACAGCGAGGACACAGCGGAACACAGCAGTAGACACAGCGGGACACAGCAGGGGATACAGCGGGACAGAGCAGGGGACACAGGGAGGACGCAGCGGGACACAGCGGGGACACAGCGGGTACTCACCGGGGGACACAGAGGGAGACAAAGCGGCACACGACGGGACACAGCGGGACTCAGCAGGGGACAAGGGGGAGACAGAGCAGGACACAGCGAGGACACAGCAGGACACAGTGGGACACAGCGGGGACACTGCAGGGATACAGTGGGACAAAGCTTGGGACACACTGCTGGGGACAGCGGAGACAGAAAGGGGACACAACGGGACACAGCGGTGACACAGCTGTACACAACGGAGTACACAGCGGGACACAGCGGGCACACAGCCGGGACACAGCGGGACACAGCAGGGACACAGCAGGACACATCGGGACACAGCGGGACACAGCAGGGGACAAGCGGGACACAGCAGGGGACCCAGCGAGGACACAGCGGGACACAGTGGGACACAGTGGGGCAAAACGTGAGACACAGCGGGGAACAGAGCGGGAGACAGCGGGGGACACAGCGAGGACACAGCAGGACACATCGGGAGCACAGCGGGGACTCAACGGGGGACACAGCGGGGGACAAAGCGGGAAACCACGGAACACAGCGGGAAACAGCGGTGACCCTGTGGGGACACAGCGGGACAGAGCGGGGGACACAGCGGAACATAGCGGGGGACACAGCAGAACAAAGTGGGGGACAGAGCGTGGGACACAGCGAGACACAGCGGGGACAAAGCTGGACACAGTGGGGTACACAGCGGGACACAGCGGGGACACAGCGGGACACAGCGGGTCACAGCAGGGCCACAGCCTGACACAGCAGGGGACATAGCGGGACACAGCGCGGGACACAGCGAGGATAGAGCGGTACACAGCAGGGGACACAGCGAGGACACAGCGGGACACAGGGGGGGAACAGCAGGACACAACGGGGACACAGCAGTGGACACGGCAGGACACAGCGGGGGACACAGCGGGACACTGCAGAGGAAACTGA
>NW_012310620.1:0-2391 GCF_000151885.1 Dipodomys ordii | reverse complement strand
CAGATTCTTCTGCTTTTTCTGTTTCTTCTTCTTCTGCTTCAGCTTCTGCTTCTTCTGCTTCTCCTTTTGCTTCTGCTTCTCCGTCTGCTTCTGCTTCTGCTCTTCTCCTTCTTCTGTTTCTTCTGCTTCTGCTTCTCCTTCTGCTTTTCCTTCTATTTCTCCTTCTCGTTCTTCTGCTATTCCTTCTGCTTCTCTTTCTGGTTCTGCATCTTCAGCTTCTTCTGCTACTGATTCTGCTTCTTCTGTTTCTTCTGCTTCTCCTTCTGCTTCTCCTTCTGCTTTTGCTTCTCTTTCTGCTTCTGCTTCTCCTTCTGGTTCTCCTTATGCTTCTCCAGATTCTGCTTCTTCTGCTTCTCCAGCTTCTCCTTCTGCTTCTGCTTCTTCTGCTTCTCCTGCTTCTCCTTCTGCATCTTCTTCTGCTTCTGTTTCCCCTTCTCCTTCTTCTGCTTCTCCTTCTGATTCTCCTTCTGCTTCTTCTTCTTCTGCTTTACCTGCTTCTCTTTCTGCTTCTCCTTTTACTTCTCCTTCTGTTTCTCCTTCTCCTTCCTGTTTTTCTGCTTTTCCTTCTGCTTCTGCTACACCTGCTACTGCTTCTACTTTTTCTGTTTCTTCTGCTTCTCCTTCTGCTTTTGATTCTCTTTCTGCTTCTGCTTCTCCTTCTGCTTCTCCTTCTGCTTCTCCAGATTCTGCTTCTTCTGCTTCTCCTGCTTGTCCTTCTGCTTCAGGTTCTGCTTCTGCGTCTTCGCATTCTTATGCTTCTGCTTCTCCTGCTTCTGCTTCTTCTGCTTCCCCTCCTTCTCTTTCTGCTTCTGCTTCTGTTTCTGCTTCTCCTTCTGCTTCTGCTTCTTGTCCTTCTCCTGTTTCTTCTGCTTCTGCTTCTCCTGCTTCTGCTTTTTCTGCTTTTCCTGCTTGTCTTTCTGCTTCTCCTTCTGCTTCTGCTTCTCCTTCGGCTTCTGCTCCTTCTCCTTCTTCTGTTTCTTCTTCTTCTGCTTCTGCTTCTTCTGCTTCTCCTGCTTCTCGTTCTGCTTCTCTTCGTCGGCTTCTCTTTCTACATCTGCTTCTGCTTCTTCTGCTTCTGCTTTTTCTCTTTAGTTCTTCTCCTTCTGCTTCTGCTTCTTCTCCTTCTCCTGCTTCTCCTTCTGCATCTCCTTCTGCTTGTGCTTTTCCTTCTGCTGCTTCTTCTGCTTCTGCTTCTCCTTCTCCTTCTTCTGCTTCTCCGTCTGCTTCTGCTTCTTCTGCTTTTCCTGATTCTCTTTCTGCTTCTCCTTCTGCTTCTCCTTCTGTTTCTCCTTCTCCTTCTCGTTCTTCTGCTATTTCTTGTGCTTCTTTTTCTGCTTCTACATCTTCAGCTTCCGCATTTGTGCTTCTCCTGCTTCTCTTTCTTCTTCTCATTCTTCTGCTTCTCCTTCTGCTTCTCCTATTGCTTCGGCTGCCCTTCCTTCTCCTTCTCCTTCTTCTACTTCTGCTTCTCCTTCTGCTTTTGCTTCTTCTGCTTCTACTGCTTCTCTTTCTGCATCTTCTTCTGCTTCTGCTTCTCCTTCTGCTGCTTCTTCTGCTTCTGCTTCTCCTTCCTCTGCTTCTCCTTCTGCTGCTCCTTCTGCTTCTCCTTCTGCTGCTCCTTCTGCTTTTCGTTCTGCTTCTGATTCTCCTTCTGCTCTTCCTACTCCTAATCCTTCTCTTTCTCCTTCTCCTTCTTCTTCTTCTGCTTCTCGTTCTGCTTCTGCTACTGCTTCTTCTGCTTGTTCTGTTTCTTCTGCTTCAGGTCCTGCTTCTGCTTCTTCAGCTTCTTCTGTTTCTTCTGCTTCTGCTTCTCCTGCTACTGCTTCTTCTCCTTCACTTTCTGCTTCTCCTTCTGCTCCTTCTCCTTCTTCTCTTTCTTCTTCTTCTTCTTCTTCTTCTTCTTCTTCTTCTTCTTCTTCTTCTTCTTCTTCTTCTTCTTCTTCTTCTTCTTCTTCTGCTTCTTCTGCTTCTCGCGCTTCTGCTTCTACTGCTTCATCAGCTTCACCTTCCTTACCTCTACTTCTGCTTCTCCTCCTTCTTCTGATTCTCATTCTGCTTCTGCTTCTACTGAATCTCCAACTAATGCTTCATCTACACCTTCTGTTTCTGCTTCTCTATATGCTTCTCCAACTACTTCTGCTTCACATTACTGCAGCTCCATCTCCTTCTTATGTATCTCCCTCAGATTCTGATTACAAATACTTAATCATCTTCATGTTCTATCAGCATCAGCATATCTAGCTTCTGCTACTTATGCTACAACTGCATCTTCATGTGATTCTACATCTTCTGCTACTTCTACTTCTACATCTCTATCAGCTTCTGCTTCCCCTGCTAGGAGTTACGGCATCATCAGCTGCTTCTCCTACTGCTACTTCATCAAATTACCAT
>NW_012310619.1:0-2391 GCF_000151885.1 Dipodomys ordii | reverse complement strand
ACAAAGTGGGGGAACTTAGGGACACAGCGGTTTATAGCGGGGGACACAGCGGGACACAGCGGAGACAGAGAAGGGCCACAGCGGGACACAGCGGTGACACAGCTGGACACAGCGGGGTACACAGTGGGACACAGCGGGCACACAGAGGGGACACAGCGGGACACAGCGGGGACAGATCGGGACACAGTCGGACACTGCGGGACACAGCGGGGGACACAGCGGGACACAGCGGGGGACCCAGGGAAGACATAGCGGGGGACACAGCGGAGGACACAGTGGGATACAGCGGGGAACACAGCGAGGACACAGCGGGACACAACGGGACACAGCGTTGATACAGAGGGGACTCAGCGGAGGACACAGCGGGGGACACAGCGGGGGACAAAGTGGGACACTACAGGACACAGTGTGACACAGCGGGACACAGCGGGGACACTGCGGGGACACAGCAGGATAAAGCGGGGGACACTGCGGGACACAGCGGGACACAGTGAAGGACACAGCGGGTGTGACAGCGTAGACAGAGAAGGGACACAGCGGGACAGAGCGGGACACAGTTGGACACAGCGGGGTACACAGCGGGACACAGCGGGCACACTGGGGACACAGCGGCACAAAGCGGGACACAGTGGGGACACAGTGGGACACAGCGGGACAAAGCGGGGGACACAGCGGGACACAGCGGGGGACACAGAGAGGACACATTGGGACACAGCGGGGGACACAGTGAGGACACAGCGGGACACAGCCGGGGAAAAAGTGGGACACAGCGGGGACACAGCAGTGGACACAGCGGGACACAGCGGGGGACACAGCCGGACACAGCAGGGGAAACAGTGGGGGACACAGCGGGACAAATTGGGACACAGCGCGGGACACATGGGGGACACAGCGGGACACAGCGGGGACACAGCAGGACTCAGCGGGGGACACAGCAGTATACAGCAGGACACAGTGGGGACACAGCAGGGACACAGCGGAAACACAGCTGGACAGAGCAGGGACACAGCTGGGGACACAACGGGACACATCTTGGGACACAGCGAGGACCCAGCGGAACACAGCGTGGGACACAGCGAGGACACAGCGGGACACAGCGGGGACACAGCGAGGACACAGCGGGACACAGCGGGGACACTGCGGGAATATAGCGGGACACAGCGGGGTACACAGCGGGACACAGCGGAGTACACAGCTGGGGACACAAAGGGACACATCGGGGGACTCAGCGGGACCCAGCAGGGCACAGCGTCGATACAGCGGGGACACCGCGGGACATAGCGGGGTACACAGCTGGGGACACAACGGGTCACAGCGGTGGACACAGCGAGGACACAGCGGGACACAGCTGGGACACTGAGGGAACATAGAGGGACACAGCGGGTACACAGCAGGACACAGCGGGGGACACAGAGTGGTACACAGCGGGACACAGCTGGAAACATAGCGAGGTCACAGCGGGGAACAAGCGGGACAACACGGGACACAGTGTGACACAGCGGGACAGAACGGTGACACAGCACGGGCAAAGCGGGACAAAGCAGGGACACCGCGGGGGACACAGCGGGGGACAGCAGGGGACAGGGGACACAGCGGGACACAGCGGGGACACAGCTGGACACAGCGGGCACACACTGGGGACACAGCGGGACACAGCGGAACTCAGCGGGAGACAGAGCGGGACAGAGCGGGACACAGCAAGGACACATTGGACACAGAGGGTACACAGCGGAAGTCAGCGGGGGACAGAGCAGTACACAGCGGGACACAGCGGGACACACCGGGGACACAGCGGGACACAGAGGCGACACAGAAGGGACTTAGCGGGGGACACAGCGGGGGACAAAGCGGGACACCATGGGACACTGTGTGACACAGCGGGACACAGCGGGGACACTGCGTGCACACAGCGGGACAAAGCGGGGGACACAGCGGGACACAGCGGGACACAGCGGGGGACACAGCGGGGGACAGCGGAGACCGAGAGGGGACACAGCGGGACACAGCGGTGACACAGCTGGACACAACGGAGTACACAGGGGGACACAGCGGACACACAGCGGGGACACAGCGGGACACAGCGGGACACAGCAGGGACACAGCGGGACACAGCGGGACACAGCGGGACACAGTGGGGGACACAGCGGGACCCAGCGGAGGACCCAGCGAGGATACAGCGGGACACAGCGGGGGACACAGAGGGGTACACAGCGGGGGACACAGCGGGGGACACAGCGGGACACAGCAGGGAACACAGCAAGGACACAGCGGGACCCTGCGATACACAGCGTCGATACAGCGTTTCACAGCGTGGTACACATCTGTGGACACACCGGGAAACAGTGGGGACACAGCGGGACACAGCGGGAAACAGCAGGGACACAGCAGTAG
>NW_012310618.1:0-1245 GCF_000151885.1 Dipodomys ordii | reverse complement strand
TCCGCAACACGTCGGCTGGCGGTCGAAACCCCGCCCTCCCCCCTCCCCGTCGTCATGGCTGCGACAGAGGAAAAGCAAATGATGATAATAATGAATCATAACAACCTATATGTATGTGTATGTCAGAACTCTCACTCCCCACTGCCGGGTAGGTGAGGACTGACTGACTGAGTGAGTGACTGACCCGACCCGTGTTTTGCCCCTCCCGACGCCCCATCCACCTTGTCGACGGCGAACGCGCGCCATCTAGTGGTGGTTTTGTGAATTGCAGTTTTCTCTCATGAAATGCATGGGGGGGAAAAAATAACAAACCAACCACGCACTGACTGACTGAGAAAACCGGCCCAGGCTGGCTGGCCCCGAGAGAGACTGCCTTCTTTTCAGAGAAGGGGTGGGGTGGGGATGATGATGTGCCTCGTTGGAGTATGGGGCCCATGCATAGGCAGGCAGGCAGGCAGGCAGGCTCAGAGTGGGACCGTTGTGTGTTGGAGCGCCAGTACAGTAGCTCAAGCCCCAGGATTGACTGGCAAGTCGAGAGGAAAAGGAGGGAGGGAGTGCGGGCGGGCAGACGGGCGGGAGAGAGAATTCAAACGAGAGAGAGAGAGAGACAGACAGACAGACAGACAGACAGACAGACAGACAGACAGACAGACAGAGACAAAGAGAGACACAGAGAGAGAAATAGAGAAACAGAAACAGAGAGACAAGAGACAGAGACGTGGTGAATTGGTCCGGCTGGACTACATATATGCTCTGTCGCGTCCGAACTTTGAGTTTCCTCAAAGATGCACGCACGCACACACACAGATACACTGAGATGCCCTCTGCCCCCTCTTCCCTCCTCTCCAATTCCCCCGCCCCCTCCCCCCTCCCCCCTCCTTCAGGCACCAGAAATGAGATCCCTCCCCTTCGCCTATTGCGTCAATTACAAACAAAAGGCAGCGTGAGATTCAAGCAAATTTTTTTTATTTTGTTCCGAGGGTAGGGTTGTGGATTTTGGTGCGGGGGGGGGTCGGAGGTCGTGGTCGTGGTCGAGTAATCGCCTGCGGGGGGGGGTGGGGATGGACGGTTCCGCCACCTGCATGGATGGCTCGCGTTCCCGTCTGGCTGTCTGGTTGCCGCTGAGTGCTTCAGATATCACCATCCGGTCAGGAAGCAGGGGCTGGAAGATAAAGAGATATTAAAGAGATAATTAGGAGCAGGACTCCAGGGAAGCCCGAAGGCGGAGGGGGGGGCGGGAGGAGG
>NW_012310617.1:0-907 GCF_000151885.1 Dipodomys ordii | reverse complement strand
TCAACTAACTGCCTCCTTTAGCTATACTTGTGGCACAAGACAGAAGAGTGGTAGTAGGCTCTATGGAGTCTGTGTATGGCCCAAATCTCCCACCCCATTGGTCAGTGAGAAAGATGAAAGGGAAAGAGGGCGTGGCCATGTGCCCTGGAGCCAGGATAAGGGGTATGGGCTTATGCCTAAGCCAATTCTGCTTCCCTGGCTGGGAGGTGAGGGAGGGCAATGGGAGGCGAGGGGCGGGGTGGGGAAAGGACGGAAATCTGAGTGCACACAGTTTTGTTTGTTTTTTTTTATTTGTGAACATACTGTACAGCGAGGTTACAATTACATGGGCAGAATAATACATACATTTCTTACCAAGCATTGCAGACTCCTCCTTTGTTTACCCTTCACCTCCCTTCCCAGCCTCCCCCCTCCCCCCCCCCACCCAATCATGGACAGAATAATGCTCCCGACGACACCGACAGCACCGACAGTGCCGAGAGAATTGTAGATGGCACAGAAAAAGTAAAGACCGAACCGATCATAACGGAGATCGGGTATCAATATAAACGCTGGTGACCTTGCACATAAACGCTCTTCACGCCACGCGTAACTAGGCGGTGTTTATTGTCAATCCTGGAGTCGATATCCACGTGACTAACTTAAAAGATAACGAGCTGCTATCTCGGGCGCAGGCTGGGTAATTCTTGACGAGGGGCCTATGGGCTGATTACTACAATCTCATTGATGAATCGAAGGGTCCATGCGGATACTACTATACTTGATTGATGGACGCAAACGCTAGGATAACCTCAGATCTTATCCGGGCGCACACACGGGGGGGTTTTTGACTATCACAAAAAGTTGGTACGTCAAAGTGGGGATCCCAAATGATGGGATTCAGTCCACTTTGTTTGTGACCACTTCG
>NW_012310616.1:0-2391 GCF_000151885.1 Dipodomys ordii | reverse complement strand
TAAGCAGAAGCAGAAGAGACGCAGAAGGAGAAGCAGCACGAGAAGTAGGAGAAGCAGGAGAAGCAGAAGCAGGAGAAGCAGAAGAAACAGAAGACGTAGAAGCAGAATGAGCAGCAGAAGGAGAAATTGAAGCAGAAGCAGAAGGAGAAGCAGAAGCAGAAGGAGAAGCAGAATAAGGAGAAGGAGAAGCAGAAAGAAAAGCAGAAGGAGAAGCAGGAGAAGCAGAAGCAGGAGAAGCAGAAGCAGAAGAAACAGAAGGAGAAGAAGCAGAAGCAGAAGGAGAAGCAGAAACAGAAGGAAAAGCAGAAAGAGAAGCAGGAGAAGCAGAAGAAGCAGCAGCAGGAGAAGCAGAAGCAGAAGAAGCCGAAGAAGCAGAAGCAGAACCTGAAGCAGAAGGAGAAGCAGAAGAAGCAGAAGATGCAGAAGCAGAAGGAGAAGCAGAAGGAAAAGCAGAAGAACGAGAAGGAGTAGGAGAAGGAGAAACAGAAGGAGAAGCAGAAAGAAAAGCAAAAGAAGGAGCAGGAGAAAGAAAAGCAGCAGGAGAAGCAGAAAGAGCAGCAGAAGGAGTAGCACGAGATGCTGAAACAGGAGAAGCAGAAGCAGAAGAAACAGGAGAAGGACAAGACGCAGAAGCAGAGGGAGAAGCAGAAACAGAAGGAGAAGCAGAAAGAGAAGTAGGGGAAGCAGAAGAAGCAGATGCAGGAGAAGCAGAAGCATAAGAATCCGAAGAAGCAGAAGCAGAACCTGAAGCAGAAGGAAAAGCAGAAGCAGAAGAAGCAGAATATGGAGAAACAGAAGGAGAAGCAGAAGGAGAAGCAGAAAGAGAAGCAGGTAAAGCAGAATAAGAAGAAGCAGAAGGAGAATCAGAAGGAGAAGCAGAAGAAGGAGAAGGAGAAGCAGAAACAGAAGAAGATGCAGAAGGAGAAGCAGGAGAAGCAGAAGAAGCAGAAGCAGAAGGAGAAGCAGGAAAAGCAGAAGAAGCCCAAGCAAAAGGAGAAGCAAAAGAAGGAGAAGGAGAAGCAGAGGCAGAAGAAGAAGCATAAAAGCCGGGCGCTGGTGGCTCACGCCTGTAATCCTAGCTACTCAGGAGGCTGAGATCTGAGGATCGCGGTTCAAAGCCAGCCCGGGCAGGAGAGACCGTGAGACTCCTATCTCCAATAAACCACCAGAAAACCGGAAGTGGCGCTGTAGCTCAAGGGGTAGAGCGCTCGCCTTGAGCTGAAGAGCTGAAGGACAGCGCCCAGGCCCAGAGTTCAGGCCCCACAACCGACAAAAAAAAAAGAAGAAGCATAAGGACAAGCACAAGCAGAAGGAGATGCAGAAGGAGAAGCAGGAGAAGCAGAAGAAGCAGAAGCTGAAGGAGAAGCAGAAGTAGGAGAAGGAGAAGTAGGAGAAGCAGAAGCAGAAGGAGAAGCAGAATGAGAAGCAGAAAGAGAAGTAGAAGATGCAGCAGAAGGAGAAGCAGCAGAAGAAGCAGAAAAACAAGCAGGAGAAGCAGAAGCAGAAAGAGAAGTAGAAGCAGAATAGTCAGAAGAAGCAAAAGCAGAAGAAGAAGCAGTAGAAGCATAAGAAGCAGAAGCAGGAGAAGCAGAAAGCAGAAGATCAAGAAGCATAAGAAGCAGAAGCAGAAGCAGAGGGAGAAAACAGAAGAAGGAGAAGGAGCAGCAGAAGGTGAAGCAGAAGGAGATGGAGAAGCAGAAAGAGAAGCAGAAACAGAAGGAGAAGAAGGATTAGTTGGAGAATCAGAAGAAGCAGAAGCAGAAAGAGAAGCAGAAGAAGGAGAAGGAGAAGCAGAAGCAGAGGAAAGGAAGGAGAAGCAGAAGAAGCAGAAGCGGGAGAAGCAGAAGAAGAAGAAGAAACAGTAGAAGGAGAAGGAGCAGAAGGAGAAGCAGAAGCAGAAGGAGAAGCTGAAAGAGAAGCAGAAGAAGCAGTAGCAGGAGAAGCAGAAGCAGAAGAAACAGAAGAAGCTGAAGAAGCAGAAGCAGGACCTGAAGCAGAAGAAACAGAACAAGCAGAAGAAGCAGTAGCAGAAGCAGAACGAGAAGCAGAAGAAGAAGAAGGAGAAGGAGAAAAAGAAGGATTAGGAGTAGGAAGAGCAGAAGGAGAATCAGAAGCAGAACGAGAAGCAGAAGGAGCAGCAGAAGGAGAAGAAGAAGGAGAAGCAGAAGGAGAAGCAGAAGAAGGAGAAGCAGCAGCAGAAGAAACAGCAGAAGGAGAAGCAGAAACAGAAGAAGATGCAGAAGGAGAAGCAGAAGAAGCAAAAGCAGAAGTAGAATCAGAAGAAACAGAAGAAGAAGAAGCAGAAGAAACAGAAGCAAAAGAAACAGAAGAAGGAGAAGAGCAGAAGCAGAAGGAGAAGCAGAAGCAGAAGGAGAAGCAGAAAGATAAGTG
>NW_012310615.1:0-2392 GCF_000151885.1 Dipodomys ordii | reverse complement strand
ATGTCCCCCACTGTGTCCCTTTGTGTCCCCAGCTGTGTAACACGCTGTGTCACTCTGTGTCCCCGCTGTATCGACGGTGTGTCCTGCTGGGTACAGCTGGGTCCTCGCTGTGTTCCCTGTTGTGTCCCGCTGTGTCCCCCGCTTTCTCCCGCTGTGTCCCCCGCTGTGTCTCATGCTTTGTGCCCGCTGTGTCCCACTGTGTCCCGCTGTGTCCCACTGTGTCCCCCACTGTGTCCCTTTGTGTCCCCAGCTGTGTAACCTGCTGTGTCCCGCTGTGTCCCCTCTGTATCGACGCTGTGTCCCGCTGGGTCCTGCTGGGTCCTCGCTGTGTTCCCTCTTGTGTCCCGCTTTGTCCCCCGCTGTGTCCCCCGCTTTCTCCCGCTGTGTCCCCCGCTGTGTCTCATGCTTTGTGCCCGCTGTGTCCCACTGTGTCCCGCTGTGTCCCGCTGTGTCCCCCACTGTGTCCCTTTGTGTACCCAGCTGTGTAACCCGCTGTGTCCCGCTGTGTCCCCGCTGTATCGACGCTGTGTCCTGCTGGGTCCCGCTGGGTCCTCGCTGTGTTCCCTGTTGTGTCCCACTGTGTCGCCCGCTGTGTCCCGCTGTGTCCCCCGCTTTCTCCCGCTGTGTCCCCGCTGTGTCTCATGCTTTGTGCCCGCTGTGTACCACTGTGTCCCGCTGTGTCCCGCTGTGTCCCCCACTGTGTCCCTTTGTGTCCCCAGCTGTGTATCCCGCTGTGTAATGCTGTGTCCCCGCTGTATCGACGGTGTGTCCCGCTGGGTCCTGCTGGGACCTCGCTGTGTTCCCTGTTGTGTCCCGCTGTGTCCCCCGCTGTGTCCCGCTCTGTCCACCTCTGTGTCCCGCTGTGTCTACTGCTGTGTTCCTGCTGTGTCCCGCTGTGTCCCGCTCTGTCCTCGCTGTGTCGCACGCTGTGTTCCGCTGTGTGCTTGCTGTGTCCCCCGACGTGTCCCCTTGTGTCCCCAGCTGTGTACCCCACTGTGTCCCGCTGTGTCCCCGCTGTATCGACGCTATGCTCCGCTGCGTCCCTGCTGTGACCCGCTGTGTCCCGCTGTGTCCCCGCTGTGTCCCCGCTGTGTCCCGCTGTGTCCTCGCTGTGTCCCCCGCTGTGTCCCGCTGTGTCCTCGCTGTGTCCCCGCAGGGTCACCGTTGTTTCCCGCTATGTCCCGCTGTGATCTGTGGTGTCCCGCTATGTCCCTCGCTGTGTCCCCCCTGAGTCCCCGCTGTGTCCCCCGCTGTGTCCTCGCTGTGTGCCCCGCTGTCTCCCACTCTGTGTCCCCCACAGTGTCCCCCGCTATGTCCCGCTGTTTGCCGCTGTTTGCCTCTGTTTCCCCCGCTGTGTCCCACACTGTGTTCCAGCTGTGTCCCTTGTTGTGTCCCGCTGTGTACCTGCTGTGTCCCCGCTGTCCCCTGCTGTGTCTCCCGCTGTGTTCCGCTGTGTCCCGCTGTGTCCCCGCTGTGTCTCCCGCGGTGTCCCGCTGTGGCCCCGCTGTGTCCCCAGCTATGTCCCCCGCCGGGTCCCGCAGTGTCCCCGCTGTGTCCGGCTGTGTCCCCTGCTGTGTCCACCGCTGGGTCCCGCTGGGTCCCGCTGCGTCACTGCTGTCCCCCCTGTGTCCCACTGTGTCCTGCTGTGTCCCCTGCTTTGTCCCGCTGTGTCCCTGCTGTTTCCCCGCTGTGTCCCTCTGTGTCTCCGCTGTGTCCCGTTGTGTCCCCCGCTGTGTCTCCCACTGTGTCTCCCACACTGTGGGCTGTATCCCCTGCTGTGTCCCCCGCTGTGTCACGCTGTGTCCCCGCTGTGTTCCGCTGTTCCCGCTGTGTCCCCCGCTGTGTCCCACTGTGTCCCTGCTTTGTCCCCGATGTGTCCCGCTGTGTCCCCCGCTGTGTCCCGCTGTGTCCCCACTGTGTTCCCGCTGTGTCCCGCTGTGTCCCGCTGTGTCCCAGATGTGTCCCCGCTGTGTCCACAGCTGTGTCCCCCGCTGTGTCCCGCTGTGCCCCCCGCTGTGTCCGACTGTGTCCCGCTGGGTCCCGCTGTGTCCTCGCTGAGTTCCCCGCTGTGTCCTGCTGTGCCCCCCACTGTGTCCCCCGCTGTGTCCCCTACTATGTGGGCTGTGTCCCCCGCTGTATCCCCCGCTTTGTCCCGCTGTGTCCCCGCTGTGTCCCACTGTGTAGCAATGTGTCCCCCGCTGTGTCCCGCTGTGTCCCCGATGTGTCCTGCTGTGTCCCCTGTGTGTTCCCGCTGTGTCCCCCCCGTGCCCCGCTGTGTCCGCTGGTCCTCGCTGTGTCCCCCGCTGTGTCCCTGCTGTGTCCCTGCTGTGTTACCGCTGTGTCCGCTTTATCCCGCTGTGTCCCCGCTGTGTCCCGGTTGTGTCCCCCTGCT
>NW_012310614.1:0-2392 GCF_000151885.1 Dipodomys ordii | reverse complement strand
CCGCTGTGTCCCTCTGTGGCCCCTGCTGTATCCCCTGCTCTGTCCCACTGTGTCACCCGCTGTGTCCTGGCTGAGTCCCCGCTGTGTCCCGCTGTATTCCACTGTGTCCCCCGCTGTGTCCCGCTTTGTCCCCCCTGTGTCCCCCGCTGTGTCCCGCTGTGTCCCCCGCTGTGTCCCGCTGTGTCCCCCGCTGTGTCCCGCTGTGTCCACGTTGTCCCCTGGTGGGTCCCCGCTGTCCCCTTCTGTGTCCCCGCTGTACCCGCTGTGTCCCACTGTGTCCCTCTGTATTCCCCACTGTGTCCCTCTGTATTCCACGCTGTGTCCCGCTGTGTCCCACGCTGTGTCCCGCTGTGTCCCCTGCTGTGTCCCTGCTGTGTCCCGCTGTGACCCTGCTGAGTCCTGCTGTTTCCCCGCTGTGTCCCGCTTTGTCGTCGCTGTGTCCCCCGCTGTGTCCCACTATGTCCCCCGCTGTGTCCCGCTGTGTCCCGCTGTGTCCTGCTGTGTCCCCCGCTTTGTCCCCGCTGTGTCCTGCTGTGTCCTCACTGTGTCCCCCGTGTGTCCCGCTGTGTACCCCGTTGTGTCCCTCTGTGTCCCGCTCTGTCCCCACTGTGTCCCGATGTGTCCCGCTGTGTCCCCGCTGTGTGCCCGCTGTGTCCTGCTGTGTACCCCACTGTGTCCAGCGGTGTCACCGCTGTGTCCCGCTCTGTCCTTTCTCTGTCCCCCGCTGTCACCTGCTCTGTCCCCCGCTGTGTCCCGCTGTGTCCCACTATGTCCCCTGCTTTGTGCCGCTGTTTCCCCACAGTGTCCCCGCTGTGTCCTGTTGTGTCACATTGTGTCCCGTGGTGTTCCACTTTGTCCCCTCCTGTGTCCCCCGCTGAGTGCCGCTTTGTCCCCGTTGTGTCCCGCTTTGTCCCCCGCTCTGTCCCCTGCTGTGTTCCGCTGTGTCCACCAATGTGTCCCGCTGTGTCCTGCTGTGTCCTGCTGTGTCCCCCGCTGTGTCCCGCTGTATTCCCCTGTATTCCGTGGTGTCCCGTTTGTCACCCGCTGTGTCCCCTGCTGAGTCCCCGCTTTGTCCCCGCTGTGACCCCCTGTGTCCCGCTGTGTCCCGCTGTGTCCCGCTATGGCCCCCACTGTGTCCCGTTTTGTCCCCAGCTATGTACCCCGCTGTGTCCCCACTGTATCGACGCTGTGTCCCGCTGGGTCCCGCTGTGTACTGCTGTGTCCCAAGCTGAGTCCCGCTGTGTCCCCACTGTGTCCCAATGTGTCCTCACTGTGTCCCCCGCTGTGTCCCGCTCTGTCAACCCTGTGTCACCCGCTGTGTCCCGCTCTGTCCCTCTGTTTCCCCTGCTGTGTCCCCTGCTCTGTCCCACTGTGTCCCCCGCTGTGTCCCTGCTCTGTCCCCGCTCTGTCCCACTGTGTCCCGCTGTGTCTCCCGCTGATTCCAGCTGTGTCCCAGTTGTGTCCCGCTGAGTCCTCGCTGTGTCCCCTGCTTTGTCCCGCTTTGTTCCCCCTGTGTCACCCGCTGTGTCCCGCTGTGTCCCCCGCTGTGTCCCGCTGTGTCCCCTGCTGTGTCCCCGAGGTGTCCCGCTGTGTCCGCTGTGACCGTGTTGAGTCCCGCTGTGTCCCCGCTGTGTCCCGCTTTGTCATCGCTGTGTCCCCCACTGTGTCCCGCATTGCCCCCCGTGTCCCCCACTGTGTCCCGCTTGTCCCCCTCTGTGTCCCGCTGTGTCCCCTGCTGTGTCCCAACTGTGTCCTGCTGTGTTCCGCTGTGTCACGCTGTGTCCTCGCTGTGTCTCCCGCAGTGTCCCGCAGTGTCCCCCCTGTGTCCCCCGCTGTGTCCCGCTGTGTCCCTCTGTGTCCCCTGCTGTGTACCCTGCTCTGTCCCACTGGGTCCCCCGCTGTGTCCCGCTGTGTCTCGCTGTGTAATGCTGTGTCCTGCTGTGTCCTGCTGTGTCCCCCACTGAGTCCAGCTGTGTCCCCTCTGTGTCCCAATTTGTCCTCGCTGTGACCCCTGCTGTGTCCCGCTGGATCCCTCTATGTCCCCTGCTGAGTCCCCTGCTCTGTCCCACTGTGTCCCCTGATGTGTCCCACTGTGTCCCGCTGTGTACTGCTGTGTCCCCCGCTGAATCCCGCTGAGTCCCCGCTGTGTACCAATGAGTCCTCGCTGTGTCCCCCGCTATGTACCACTGTGTCCCCTCTGTGTCCCCCGATGTGTCCAATGCTGTATCCACAGCACTGTCCCCACTGTGTCCAACTGTACCCCAATGTGTCCCCGCTGTATGCCCACTGTGTCCCACTGTGTACCCTGCTGTGTCCAGCTGTGTCACCCCTGTGTCACGCTGTGTCACCACTCTGATACACGCTGTCCCCTGCTGTGTCCCCCACTATGTCA
>NW_012310613.1:0-2392 GCF_000151885.1 Dipodomys ordii | reverse complement strand
ATCAGTCCCGCTGTGTCCCACTGTGTCCCCGCTGTGTCCCGCTGTGTCCCGCTGTGTCCCGCTGTGTCCCCGGTGTGCCCGCTGTGTCCTGCTGTGTACCCCGCTGTGTCCAGCTATGTCACCGCTGTGTCCCGCTGTGGCCCATCTCTGTCTCCGCTGTCCCCCGCTGCGTCCCCCACTGTGTGCCACTGTGTCCCGCTATGTCCCCCGCTTTGTCCTGCTGTGTCCCCGCAGTGTCCCCGCTGTTTCCTGCTGTGTCACACTGTGTCCCGTGGTGTCCCACTTTGTTCCCCGCTGTTTACCCCGCTGTGTCCTCCGCTGAGTCCCCTCTGTATCGACGCTGTGTCCCGCTGTGTCCCCTGGTGTCCTCGCTGTGTTCCCCTCTGTGTCCCGCTGTGTCACCTGCTGTGTCCCCCGCTGTGTCCTCGCTGTGTCCCCCGCTGTGTCCCGCTGTGTCCTTGCTGGGTCCCCCGCTGGGTCCCGCTGTGTCCCCCACTGTGTCCCGCTGTGTCCGACTGTGTCCCGCTCTGTCCCCGCTGTGTCCAGCTGTGTCCCCGCTGTGTGCCCGCTGTGTCCCGCTGTGTACCCCGCTGTGTCCAGCTGTGTCACCGAGGTGTCCCGCTGTGGCCCTACTCTGTCTCCGCTCTGTCCCCCGATTTGTTCCACTGTGTCCCGCTGTGTCCCCCGCTTTGTCCTACTTGTCCCCACAGTGTCCCGCTGTGTCCCGCTGTGTCTCGCTGTGTCCCGTGGTGTCCCTCTTTGTCCCCCACTGTGTTCCCCGCTGAGTCCCCTCTATGTGGCCGCTGTGTCCCGCTGTGTGCTCGCTGTGTCCCCCGCTGTCTCCCGCTTTGTCCCCCGCTGTGTTCCGCTGTGTCCCGCTGCGTCCTCGCTGTGTCCCCCGCTGTGTCCCGCTGTGACCCGCTGTGTTCCCAGCTGTGTCCCGCTTTGTACCCCTCTGTGTCCCCCTCTGTGTCCCGCTGTCTTCCCCGCTGTGTCCCACTGTGTCCCGCTGTGTCCCCTGCTGTGTCCCTGCTGTGTCCCCGCTGTGTCCTGCTGTATACTGCTGTGTCCCATGCTGAGTCCTGCTGTGTCCCCGCTGTGTCCCGCTGTGTTCCCCATGTGTCCCCAGCTGTTTCCCACTGTGTCCCACTGTGTCCCCCACTGTTTCCCCCGCTGTGTCCGGCTGTGTCCCCCGCTGTGTTCCGCTGTGTCCACTGCTGTGTCCCCGCTGTGTCCCGCTTTTTCCTCTGCTGTGTCCCGCTGTGTCCTCACTGTGTCCCCCGCTGTATCCCGCTGTGTCCTCGCTGTGCCCCAGCTGTGTCCCACTGTGTCCCCCTCTTTGTCCCGCTGTGTCCCACTGTGTCCCCGCTGTTTCCCGCTGTGTCCCGCTGTGTCCCCGGTGTGCCCGCTGTGTCCCGCTGTGTACCCCGCTGTGTCCAGCTATGTCACCGCTGTGTCCCGCTGTGGCCCATCTCTGTCTCCGCTGTCCCCCGCTGTGACCCCCACTGTGTGCCGCTGTGTCCCGCTATGTCCCCCGCTTCATCCCGCTTTGTCCCCCGCTGTGTTCCGCTGTTTCCCGCTGTGTCCTCGCTGTGTCCCGTGGTTTCTCATTTTGTCCCCGCTGTGTCCTCAGCTGTGTGCCTGATGTGTCCCCAGCTGTGTACCCCACTGTGTCCCGCTGTGTCCCTGCTGTATCGACGCTGGGTCCCGCTGGGTCCCGCTGTGTCCTCCCTTTGTCCCCCGCTGTGTCCCGCTGTGTCCTTCTGTGTCCCGCTATGTCCCGCTGTGTCCCCGCTGTGTGCCCGCTGTGTCCCGCTGTGTACCCCGCTGTGTCCAGCTGTGTCCTTTTGTGTCATGCTGTTTCCCTGCTGTGTCCCTGCTGTGTCCCTCTGTGTACCCCGCTGTGTCCAGCTGTGTCCAGCTTTGTCCCCGCTGTGTCTCGCTGTGTCCCACGCTCTGTCCCACACTGTGTCCCGCAGTGTCCCCCGCTGTGTCCCGCCTTGTCCCCCGCTGTGTCCCACTGTGTCCCCCGCTGAGTCCCCGCTGTGTCACCGCTGTGTCCCGCTGTTTCCTCGCTGTGTCCCCTGCTGTCTCCCTCTCTGCCCCCACTGTGTGTCACGCTTTGTCCCCGCTGTGTCCCACTGTGTCCCGCTGTGTCCCGCTGTGCCCCCACTGTGTCCCGTTGTGTCCACAGTGTGTACCACGCTGTGTAACGCTGCCTCCCCGCTGTATCGAAGCTGTGTCCCCTGCTGTCTCCCGCTTTGTCCCCCGCTCTGTTCCGCTGTGTCCCGCTGCGTCCTCGCTATGTCCCCCGCTGTGTCCCACTGTGTCCCCGCTATGTCCCCAGCTGTGTTCCGCTGTGTCCCGCTCTGTACCCCGCTGTGTCCCGCTA
>NW_012310612.1:0-2392 GCF_000151885.1 Dipodomys ordii | reverse complement strand
TCACCCCCGCTGTGTCCCGCTGTGTCCCGCTGTGTCCCTCGCTGTGTCCCCCGCTGTGTCCCGCTGTGTCCCCCGCTTTGTCACTGCTGTGTCCCGCTGTGTCCTCGCTGTGTCACCCGCTGACTCCCGCTCTGTCCCCCGCTGTGTCTCACGCTTTGTCCCCGCTGTGTCCCACTGTGTCCCGCTGTGTCCCGCTGTGCCCGCACTGTTTCCCGTTGTGTCTACAGCTGTGTACCACGATGTGTCCTGCTGTGTCCCCCGCTTTGTCACCGCTTGGTCCCGCTGTGTCCTCGCTGTGTCCCCCGCTGTCTCCCGCTCTGTCCCCCGCTGTGTCTCATGCTTTGTCCCCGCTGTGTCCCACTGTGTCCCACTCTGTCCCGCCATGTCCTCGCTGTGTCCCCCGCTGTGTCCCACTGTGTCCCCGCTGTGTCCCAAGCTGTGTCCCACTGTGTACCGCTGTGTATCCCGCTGTGTCCCATTGTGTCCACAGCTGTGTACCAAGCTGTGTAACACTGTGTCCCCGCTGTATTGACGCTGTGTCCCGCTGGGTCCCGCTGGGTCCTTGCTGTGTTCCCCGCTGTGTCCCCCGCTGTGTCCCCGGCTGTGTCCTCGCTGTGTCCCCCGATGTGGCCCGCTGTGTCCTCGATGGGTCCCCCGCTGTATCCCGCTCTGTCCCCCGCTGTGTCTCACGCTTTGTCCCCGCTGTGTCCCACTGTGTCCCGCTGTGTGCCGCTGTGCCCCCACTGTGTCCCGTTGAGTCCACAGCTGTGTACCACGCTGTGTAACGCTGTGTCCCCACTGTATTGAAGCTCTGTCCCGCTGGGTCCCGCTGTGTCCTAGCTGTGTTCCCCGCTGTGTCCCGCTGTGTCCCCCGCTGTGTCCCCCGCTGTGTCCTTTCTGTGTCCCCCGATTTGGCCCGCTCTGTCCTCGATGTGTCCCCCGCTGTCTCCCGCTGTGTCCGCTGCTGTGTCCCCGCTGTGTCCCACTGTGTCCCGCTCTGTCCCTGCTGTGTCTCGCTGTGTCCCGCTGTGTCCCCGCTTTGTGCCCGCTGTGTCCCGCTGTGTACTCTGTTGTGTCAGGCTGTGTCACCGCTGTGTCTCGCTGTGTCCCCTCTCTGTCTCTGCTGTCCCCCGCTGTGTCCCCTGCTGTGTCCCACTGTGTCCCGCTGTGTCCCCGCTCTGTCCCCCGCTGAGTTCCCGCTGTGTCCGCGCTGTGTCCCGCTGTGTCCCGCTGTGTCCCACTGTGTACTGCTGTGTCCCCCGCTGTGTCGCACTGTGTCCCTGCTTTGTCCCGCTGTGTAGCCCTCTGTGTCTCCTCCTGTGTCCCGCTGTGTACTGCTGTGTCCCCCGCTGAGTCCTGCTGTGTCACCGCTGTGTCCCAATGTGTCCTCGCTGTGTCCCCCTCTGTGTCCCGCTGTGTCCCCCCTTTGTCCCCCGCTGTGTCCCGTTGTGTCTCCCTCTGTGTCCCGCTGTGTCCCTGCTGTGTCCCGCTGTGTACCCCTCTGTATCCCCCGCTGTGTCCAGCTGTGTCCCCTGCTGTGTCCCCCGCTGTGTCCTCGCTGTGTCCCCCGGTGTGTCCCGCTGTGTTCCCTGCTGTGTCCCGCTGTGTACCCCTATGTGTCCCCTGTTGTGTTGCGCTGTTTCCCCCGCTGTGTCCTCGCTGTGTTCCCCGCTGTGTCCTACTGTGTACACCTCTGTGTCCCCTGCTGTGTCCCGCTGTGTCCCGCTTTGTACTGCTGTGTCCCCCGCTGAGTCTCCCTGTGTCCCCGCTGTGTCCCAAAAAGTCCTCGCTGTATCCCCCGCTGTGTCCCGCTGAGTCCCGCTGTGTCCCCCGCTGTGTCCCCCGATGTGTCCCGCTGTGTCCCCTGCTGTGTACCGCTGTGTCCCCCCTGTGTCCCCCGCTGTGCCCAGCTGTGTCCCGCTGTGTCCCCCGATGTGTCCCCCGCTGTGTCCCGCTGTATCCCCCGCTGTGTCCCGCTGAGTCCCGCTGTGTCCCCCGATGTGTCCCCCGATGTGTCCCGCTGTGTCCCCTGCTGTGTACCGCTGTGTCCCCCCTGTGTCCCCCGCTGTGCCCAGCTGTGTCCCGCTGTGTCCCACGATGTGTCCCGCTGTGTCCTTGCTGTGTCCTCCGCTGTGTCCCGCTGTGTCCCCCGCTGTGTCCCGATGTGTAACCTGCTGTGTACCTCTGTGTACCCCGCTGTGTCCAGCTTTGTCCCTGCTGTGTCTCGCTGTGTCCCCCGCTCTTTCCCTCTGTGTCCCGCTGTGTCCCCCGCTGTGTCCCGCTGTGTCCCCGCAGGGTCACCGCTGTTTACTGCTGTGTCCCGCTGTTTTCCGTGGTGTCCCGCTTTGTCACCCCGCTCTATCCCCCGCTGAGTCCCCGCTGTGTCTTGCTG
>NW_012310611.1:0-2392 GCF_000151885.1 Dipodomys ordii | reverse complement strand
CCCCGCTGTGTCTCACCCTTTGTCCCCGTTGTGTCCCACTGTGTCCCGCTGTGTCCCGCTGTGCCCCCACTGTGTCCCGTTGTGTCCACAGTTTTGTACCACGCTGTGTAACGCTGTGTCCCCGCTGTATCAATGCTGTGTCCCGCTGGGTCCCGCTGTGTCCTCGCTGTGTCCCCCACTGTCTCCTGCTTTGTCCCCCGCTGTGTCCCGCCCTGTCCCGCTGTGTCCTCGCTGTGTTCCCCGCTATGTCCCGCTGTCTCCTGCTTTTTCCCCCGCTGTGTCCCGCTGTGTCCTCCCTGTGTCCCCTGCTGTGTCCCGCTGGGTCCCCGCTGTGTCCCAAGCTGTGTCCCGCTGTGTCCCGCTGTGTACCCCGCTGTGTCCCGGTATGTTCCCGCAGTGTTCCTGCTGTGTGCCGCTGAGTCCCGCTGTGTCCCCGCTGTGTCCCAATGTGTCCTCGCTGTGTCCCCCGCTGTGTCCCACCTGTGTCCCCCACTGTGTCCCGCTGTGTCCCGCTGAGTCCCACGCTGTGTCCCCCGCTGTGTCAGGCTCTGTCCCCCGCTGTGTCATCGCTGTGTCCCGCTGTGTCCTCACTGTGTCCCCCGATGTCTCCCGCTCTTTCCCCCGCTGTGTCTCACGCTTTGTCCCCACTGTGTCCCATTGTGTCCCGCTGTGTCCCGCTGTGCCCCCACTGTGTCCCGTTGTGTCCACATCTGTGTATGACGCTGTGTAACGCTGTGTCCCCGCTGTATCAACGCTGTGTCCCGCTGGGTCCCACTGAGTCCTCGCTGTGTCCCCCGCTGTCTCCTGCTTTGTCCCCCGCTGTGTCCCGCTGTGTCCTCCCTTTTCCCCCCGCTGTGTCCCGCTGTGTCCCCGCTGTGTCCCAAGCTGTGTCCCGCTGTGTCCCGCTGTGTACCCCGCTGTGTCCCGGTATGTTCCCACAGTGTTCCTGCTGTGTGCCGCTGAGTCCCGCTGTGTCCCCGCTGTGTACCAATGTGTCCTCGCTGTGTTCCCCGCTGTGTCCCGCTGTGTCCCACTGTGTCCCCCACTGTGTCCCGCTGTGTCCCGCTGAGTCCCACGCTGTGTCCCCCGCTGTGTCAGGCTCTGTCCCCCGCTGTGTCATCGCTGTGTCCCGCTGTGTCCTCACTGTGTCCCCCGATGTCTCCCGCTCTTTCCCCCGCTGTGTCTCACGCTTTGTCCCCGCTGTGTCCCATTGTGTCCCGCTGTGTCCCGCTGTGCCCCCACTGTGTACCGTTGTGTCCACAGCTTTGTACCACGCTGTGTAAAGCTGTGTCCCTGCTGTATCAACGCTGTGTACTGCTGGGTCCCGCTGTGTCCTCGCTATGTCCCCCGCTGTCTCCTGCTTTGTCCTCCGCTGTGTCCCGCCCTGTCCCGCTGTGTCCTCGCTGTGTTCCCCGCTATGTCCCGCTGTCTCCCGCTTTTTCCGCCGCTGTGTCCCGCTGTGTCTTCCCTGTGTCCCCGGCTGTGTCCCCGGCTGTGTCCCCGCTGTGTCCCCGCTGTGTCCCAAGCTGTGTCCCGCTGTGTACCCCGCTGTGTCCCGGTATGTTCCCGCAGTGTTCCTGCTGTGTCCCGCTTTGTCCTGCTGTGTCCTCGCTGTGTCCCCCGCTGTGTCCCGTTGTGTCCCCACCTGTGTACCCCACTGTGTCCTGCTGTATCCCCGCTGTATCGACGCTGTGTCCCGCTGTGTCCCGCTTGGTCCTCCCTGTGTTCCCCGCTGTATCCCGCTGTGTCCCCCGCTGTGTCCCACTGTGTCTACTGCTGTGTCCTCGCTGTGTCGCGTTGTGTCACACTGTGTTCCGCTATGTCCTCGTTGTTTCCCACGCTGTGTTCTGCTGTGTCCTCGCTGTGTCCCCCGCTGTGTCCCTTGTGCCCCCAGCTGTGAACCCCGGTGTGTCCCGCTGTGTCCCCGCTGTATCGACGCTGTGTCCGCTGTGTCCCGCTGTGTCCTCGCTGTATTCCCTGCTGTGTCCGCTGTGTACCCCTCTGTGTCCCCCGCTGTGTCCCGCTGTGTCCCGCTGTGTACTGCTGTGTCCCTCGCTGAGTCCCGCTGTGTCCCCGCTGTGTCCCAATGTGTCCTCTCTGTGTCCGCCGCTGTGTCCTGCTGTGTCCCCCCAGTGTCCTCCACTGTGTCCCGCTGTGTCCCGCTGTGTCGCCCGCTGTGTCCCCCGCTGTGTTCCGCTTTGTCCACCACTGTGTCCCGCTGTGTCCTTGCTGTGTCCCCTGCTGTGTCCCGCTTTGTGCTCGCTGTGTCCCACGCTTTGTCCCACTGTGTCCTCCGCTGTGTCCCGCTGTGACTCGCTGGGTCCCTCTGTGTACCACGATGTGTCCAGCTTTGTCTCCGCTGTGTCGCGCTGTGTCCCACGCTCTGTCCCCA
>NW_012310610.1:0-2392 GCF_000151885.1 Dipodomys ordii | reverse complement strand
ACACAGCATCGATAGAGCGGGTTACAGAGCGGGACACAGCGGTGACACAACGGGACTCAGCAGGGGACACTGCGGGACAGAGAGGGACCCATCGGGAACACAGCAAGGACACAGCGGGGGACACAGCGGGACACAGCGGGATACAGTGAGGGACACAGCGAGGGACACAGCGGGGGACACAGCAGGACTCAGTGGGGAACACAGAGAGAGACACAGCAGGACCCAGCGGGACACAGCATCGATACAGCAGAGACACAGCGGGACACAGCGGGGTACACAGCTGTTGACACAACGGGACACAGTGGGGGACACAGCGGGACACAGCGGGACACAGCGGGACACAGCAGGGACAAAACGGGAGACACAGTGGGGAACAGAGCAGGACACATCGGGGGACACAGAGAGGACACAGTGGGGACACAGCGAGACTCAGCCGGGGACACAGCGGGGGACAAAGCGGGACACCACGGGACACAGGGGGACACAGCGGGACACAACGTGGTGACTGCGGGACACAGTGGGGGACAAAGCGGGACACAGCGGGACACAGGGGGGACGCAGCGGGACACAGGGGGACACAGCGGGACACGGCGGGGGACACAGCGGGACACAGAGGGGGACATAGCGAGGACACAGTGGGACACAGCGGGACACAGCGGGGGACACAGCGAGGACACAGTGGGGGACACAGTGGGGGAAACAGCTGGACACAGCGGGGAACACAGCGAGGACACAGCGGGACACAGCGGGGGACACAGGGAGGACACAGCGGGACACAGCGGGGGACACAGCGAGGATACAGTGGGACACAGCGGCGACACAGAGGGTAATCTGCGGGGGACACATTGTGGGACAAAGTGGGACACCATGGGACACAGTGTTACACAGCGGGACACAGCGGCGACACTGCGGGACACAGCAGGACAAAGCGGGGGCCACAGCGGGCCACAGCGGGCCACAGCGGGGCACACAGCGGGGGACAGTAGAGACAGAGAGTGGCCACAGCGAGACACCGCGGTGACACAGCTGGACACAGCAGGGTACACAGAGGGACACAGCGGGCACACAGCGGGGACACAGCGGGACACAGCGGGACACAGCAGGGACACAATGGGACACAGTGGGACAAAGCGGGAGACACAGCGGGACACAGCAGGCACACAGCGGGGACACAGAGGGACACAGCGGGGACAGAGCGGGACACAGCCGGACACAGCGCAACACAGCGGGGGACACAGCGGGACACAGTGGTGGACCCAGAGAGGACACAGCGGGACACAGCAGGGGACACAGCGAGGCCACAGCGGGGGACACAGCGGGGGACACAGCGGGACCCAGCGGGGAACAGATCGAGGACACAGCGGGACACAGCGGGATACAGAGTCGATACAGCAGGGACACAGCGTTACAAGGCGTGGTACATAGCTGTGGACACAACGGGACACAGTGGGGGCACAGCCGGACTCAGCGGGACACAGTGGGACACAGCAGGGACAAAGCGTGAGACACAGCGGGGGACAGAGACAGAGACAGCAGGGGAAACAGCGAGGAAACAGCGGGACACAGCGGTGAACCAGCGGGGACTCAGCGGGGGACACAGCGGGGGACACAGCAAGGACAGAGCGGGACATAGTGGGGGACACAGCAGGACATAGCGGGGGGACCACAGCCGGGGGGAAAAGCGGGACACAGCGGGACACAGCGGGGACACCACGGGACACAGTGTGAAACAGTGGGACACAGCGGGACACTGCGGGGACACAGCAGGACAAAGCGGGGGACACAGCAGGATACAGCGGAGACAGAGACGGGCCACAGCGGGACACAGCGGTGACACAGCTGGACACAGCGGGGTACACAGCGGGACACAGCGGGCACACAGAGGGGACACAGCAGGACACAGCGGGACACAGCGGGGACAGAGCGGGACACAGTCGGACACAGCGGGACACAGCGGGGGACCCAGCGGGACCCAGCGGGGGACCCAGTGGGACACAGCGGGGGACACAGCGGGGGACACAGCGGGACACAGCGGGGAACACAGCGAGGACACAGCGGGACACAGCGGGACACAGCGTCGATACAGAGGGGACTCAGCGGAAGACACAGCGTGGGACACAGCGGGGGACAAAGTGGGACACCACGGGACACAGTGTGACACAGCGGGACACAGCGGGGACACTGCGGGGACACAGCAGGATAAAGCGGGGGACACAGCGGGACACAGCGGGACACAGTGGAGGACACAGCAGGGGACAGCGTAGACAGAGAAGGGCCACAGCGGGACAGAGCGGGACACAGTTGGACACAGCGGGGTACACAGCGGGACACAGCGGGCACACCGGGGACACTGCGGCACAAAGCGGGACACAGTGGGGACACAGTGGACTGA
>NW_012310608.1:0-2392 GCF_000151885.1 Dipodomys ordii | reverse complement strand
GCAGAAGGAGAAGGAAAGCAGAACGAGAAGCAGAAAGAGATATGCAGGAAAAGCAGAAGAAGCAGAATCAGGAGAAGCAGAAAGAGGAGGGGCAGCAGAAGCAATAGGAGAAGAAGAAGGAGAAGAAGAAGCAGAATGAGAAGCAGAAAGAGAAGCAGTAGAAGCAGAATAAGCAGGAAAAGCAGAAGCAGAAAAAAGAGAAGAAGAAGAAGAAGAAGAAGAAGAAGAAGAAGAAGAAGAAGAAGAAGAAGAAGAAGAAGAAGAAGAAGAAGAAGAAGAAGAAGAAGAAGAAGAAGAAAAAGAAGAAGAAGAAGAAGAAGACGAAGGAGAAGACGAAGAAGAAGAAGAAAAAGAAGAAGAAGAAGAAGAAGAAGAAGAAGAAGAAGAAGAAGAAGAAGAAGAAGAAGAAGAAGAAGAAGAAGAAGAAGAAGAAGAAGAAGAAGAAGAAGAAGAAGAAGAAGGAGAAGAAGCATAAGGAGAAGCAGAAGAAACAGAAGCAGGAGAAGCAGAAGCAGAAGAAAAAGAATAAGCAAAACAAGCAGAAGCAGAAGCAGGGGGAGAATCAGAAGAAGGATAAGGAGAAGGAGCAGCAGAAGGAGAAGCAGAAGCAGAATGAGAAGCAGAAACAGAAGGAGAACAAGAAGGAGAAGCAGGAGAATCAGAAGAAGCAGAAGTAGAAGCAGAAAGAGAAGGAGAAGAAGGAGAAGCAGAAGTAGCATCAGAAGAAACAGAAGAAGAAGAAGCAGAAGAAACAGAAGGAAAAGAAAAAGAAGAAGGAGAAGAGCAGAAGCAGAAGCAGAAGCAGAAGGAGAAGCAGAAGAAGAAGGAGAAGCAGAAAGAGAAGCAGGAGAAGCAGAAGAAGCAGGAGAAGCAGAAGCAGAAGAAACAGGCGAAGCCGAAGAAGCAGAATCATAATTTGAAGCAGAAGGAGAAACAGAAGAAGCACAATCTGAACTAGAAGCAGAAGAAACAGTAATAGTAGAATAAGCAGAAGCAGAAGCAGCAGGAGAAGCAGAAGAAGAAGACGGAGAAGGCGAGAGAGAAGGATTAGGAGTAGGAGAAGCAAAAGGAAAAGCAGAAGCAGAAAGAGACGCAGAAGGAAAAGCAGCACGAGAAGTAGGAGAAGCAGGAGAAGCAGAAGCAGGAGAAGCAGAAGAAACAGAAGACGCAGAAGCAGAATGAGAAGCAGAAGGAGAAATTGAAGCAGAAGCAGAAGGAGAAGCAGAAGAAGGAGAAGGAAAAGCAGAAAGAGAAGCAGAAAGAGAAGCAAAACGAGAAGCAGGAGAAGCAGAAGCAGAAGAAACAGAAGGAGAAGAAGCAGAAGCAGAAGAAGAAGCAGAAACAGAAGGAAAAGCAGAAAGAGAAACAGGAGAAGCAGAAGAAGCAGCAGCAGGAGAAGCAGAAGCAGAAGAAGCCGAAGAAGAAGAAGCAGAAACTGAAGCAGAAGGAGAAGGAGGAGAAGCAGAAGAAGCAGAATCTGCAGAAGCAGAAGGAGAAGCAGAAGCAGATAGAGAAGCAAAAGCAGAAGCAGAAGGAGAAGTAGAAGGAGAAGCAGAAGAAACAGATGAAGCAGAGGCAGTAGCAGAAGAAGCAGAAAATGCAGAAGGAGAAGGAGAAGCAGAAGTAAAAGCAGAAGAACGAGAAGGAGAAGGAGAAGGAGAAACAGAAGGAGAAGCAGAAAGAGAAGCAGAAGAAGAAGCAGTAAAAATGAAAAGCAGCAGGAGAAGCAGAAAGAGCAGCAGAAGGAGAAGCAGGAGATGCAGAAACAAGAGAAGCAGAAGCAGAAGAAACAGGAGAAGGACAAGAAGCAGAAGCAGAAGGAGAAGCAGAAACAGAAAGAGAAGCAGAAAGAGAAGGAGGGGAAGCAGAAGAAGCAGCAGCAGGAGAAGCAGAAGCATAAGAATCCGAAGAAACAGAAGCAGAACCTGAAGCAGAAGGAGAAGCAGGAGAAGCAGAAGAAGCAGAATCTGGAGAAGCAGAATGAGAAGCTGAAGGAGAAGCAGAAGCGGAAAGAGAATCAAAAGCAGCAGGAGAAGCAGAAGATACAGAAGAAGCAGAAGCAGTAGCAGTTGCAGCAGAAACAGAAGGAAAAGCAGAAGAACGAGAAGGAGAAGGAAAAACAGAAGCAGAAGCAGAAGGAGAATCAGAAGGAGAAGCAGAAGAAGCAGAAGGAGAAGCAGAAGGAGAAGCAGAAGCAGAAGAAGCAGCAGAAGGAGAAGAAGAAGCAGAAGAAGATGCAGAATGAGAAGCTGGAGAAGCAGAAAAAGCAGACGCAGAAGAAGAAGTAGAAGTAGGAGAAGGAGAAGGAAGACCAGCAGAAGCAAAAGAGAAGCAGAAGGAGAAGCAGAAGCAGAATGAGAAGCAGAAAGAGAAGCAGTAGAAGCAGAAGAAG
>NW_012310607.1:0-2392 GCF_000151885.1 Dipodomys ordii | reverse complement strand
TAGTTCTCAGGGACACAGCGGGACACAGCGGGGAACACAGCGAGGACACAGCGGGGACACAGCGGGACCCAGCAGGACACAGCGGGGCACACAGCGGGACACAGCTTGGGACACAGCGGGAACACAGCAGGACACAGCGGGGGACACAGCGAGGACACAGCGGGACACAGCGGGACACAGCGTGGGACAAAGTGGGAGATAGCAGGGGACACAGCCAGGACACAGCGGGACACAGCGGCGACACATAGAGGACTCAGCGGGGGACACAGTGGGGAACAGAGCGGGACACAGCGGGACCCAGCGGGGACAAAGCGTGAGACACAGCGGTGGACAGAGCAGGAGACAGAGGCGGACACAGCGAGGACACAGCGGGACACAGCAGGGACACAAAGGTGGCTCAGGGGGGCCACAGCGGGGGACAAAGCGGGACACCATGGAACACAGTGGGACACAGCGTGAAACAGCGGTGAACCTGCGGGGACACAGCGGGACACAGCGGGAAAAAGCAGGGGACCCAGCAGGACCCAGCGGGACCCAGCAGGACCCAGCGGGGACACAGTGGGACACAGCGAGGACACAGCGGGACACAGCGGGACACTGCGTGGCACAGCGGGGGACACAGCGGGACACAGCGGGGGACACAGGGAGGACACAGCGGAACACAGCATGGGACAAAGCGAGGACACAGCGGGAAACAGCGAGACACAGCGGGACCCAGCGGGGACCCAGCGGGGACCCAGCAGTGGACACAGCGGGACACAGCGGGGGACAAAGCGGGACACCACGGAACACAGCAGGACACAGCGTGAAACAGCGGTGAACCTGCGGGGACCCAGCGGGACACAGCGGGGGAACCAGTGGGACCCAGCGGGACACAGCGGGGGACACAGCCGGACACAGCAGGGACACAGCGGGGACACAGCGGGACCCAGCAGGACACAGCGGGGGACACAGCGGGACACAGCGGGACACAGCAGGGGACACAGCAGGGACACAGTGGGACACAGCAGGACACAGCGTGGGACAAAGCAGGAGACAGCGGAGGACACAGCGAGGACACAGCTGGACACACGTGGACACAGAGGGGACTCAGCAGAGGACATAGAGGGGAAAAAGCGGGACACCACGGGACACAGTAGGACACAGCGGGACACAGCGCGGACACTGCAGGACACAGCCGGGGGACACAGCGGTGGACAGCGGGGGACAGAGAAGGGACACAGCGGGACACAGAGGGGACACAGCTGGACACAGAAGGGTACACAGCGGGGCACAGCGGACACACAACGGGGACAGAGCTGGACACAGAAGGACACAGATGGGACAGAGCGGGACACAGCGGGACACAGCGGGACACAGCAGGGGACTCAGCGGGACACAGCGGGGGACACAGGGAGGACACAGCTGGACACTGAATGAGACAGAGCCAGGACACAGCCGGACACAGCGAAACACAGCGTGACACAGTGGGGACACAGCAGGGGACACAGCGGGACACAGCCGGGGACACAGAGGAACACAGCGGGGTACACAGCAAGGACAAAACGGGACACAGCGGGGGACACAGCGAGGACACAGCGGGACACAGCGGTGACACAGCGTGACACAGCTGGGGACACTGCGGGACACAGCGGGACACAGCGGGGACACAGCAAGGACACAGCGGGGGACACAGCGGGACACAGCAAGAGACACAGCGGGGGACACAGCGGGACACAGCGGGGAACAAAGAGAGGACCCAGCGGGACCCAGCGGGACACAGCATCGATAGAGCGGGGACACAGCGGTGACACAACGGGACTCATCGGGGGACACTGCGGGACCCAGCGGGACCCAGCGGGGACACAGCAAGGACACAACGGGGGACACAGCGGGACACAGCGGGACACAGCGGGGGACACAGTGAGTGACACCGCGGGGGACACAGCGGGACACAATGGGGAGCACAGAGATAGACACAGCAGGACCCAGCGAGACACAGCGTCGATACAGCAGGGACACAGCGGGGTACAGAGCTGTTGACACAAAGGGACACAGTGGGGGACACAGCGGGACACAGCGGGACACAGCGGGGACATAACGGGAGACACAGTGTGGAACAGAGCAGGACAGAGCGGGGGACACATAGAGGACACAGTGTGGACACAGCGAGACTCATTCGGGGACACAGCAGGGGGACAAAGCGGGACACTACGGGACACAGTGGGACACAGCGTGACTCAGCGGGGTCACTGCGGGACACAGTGGGGGTACAAAGCGTGACACAGCGGGTACACATCGGGATCGCATCTGGACACTGCGGGACACAGCGGGACACTGGCGGGGGACACAGCGGGACACATAGGGGGACACTGCGAGGACACAGCGGGACTTAGAGGGACACAGCGGGGGA
>NW_012310606.1:0-2392 GCF_000151885.1 Dipodomys ordii | reverse complement strand
TTTTCCTGCTTCTCCTTCTGCTTCTGCTTCTTCTGCTTCTCCTTCTGCATCTTCTTCTGCTTCTGCTTCTCCTTCTCCTTCTTCTGCTTCTCCTTCTGCTTCTTCTTCTTCTGCTTTACCTGCTTCTCTTTCTGCTTCTCCTTCTGCTTCTACCTTTGTTTCTCCTTCTCCTTCTTGTTCTTCTGCTTTTCCTTCTGCTTCTGCTACAACTGCTACTGCTTCTACTTCTTCTGTTTCTTCTGCTTCTCCTTCTGCTTTTGATTCTCTTTCTGCTTCTGCTTCTCCTTCTGCTTCTCATTCTGCTTCTCCAGATTCTGATTCTTCTGCTTCTCCTGCTTCTCCTTCTGCTTCAGGTTCTGCTTGTTCGGATTCTTATGCTTCTGCTTCTCCTGCTTCTGCTTCTTCTGCTTCCCCTCCTTCTCTTTCTGCTTCTCCTTCTGCTTCTGCTTCTTGTCCTTCTCCTGTTTCTTCTGCTTGTTCTTCTCCTGTTTCTGCATCTCCTGCTTCTCCTTCTGCTTTTCTTTCTGCTTCTCTTTCTGCTTCTCCTGCTGCTTTTCCTTCTCCTGCTCCTTCTTCTGCTTCTCTTTCTGCTTCTCCTTCTGTTTCTCCTTCTCCTTCTCGTTCTTCTGCTTTTCCTTCTGCTTCTCCTTCTGCTTCTACATCTTCTGCTACTGCCTCTGCTTCTTCTATTTCTTCTGCTTCTCCTTATGCTTCTCCTTCTGCTTCTGCCTCTCTTTCTGCTTCTGCTTCTCCTTCTGCTTCTCCATATTCTGCTTCTTCTGCTTCTCCATATCTCCTTAGGCTTCAGGTTCTGCTTCTGTTTCTTCGGCTTCTTCTGCTTCTGCTTCTCCTGCTGCTTCTTCGTCTGCTGCTCCTGCTTCTATTTCTGCTTTTCCTTCTGTTTCTGCTTCTCCTTCTGCTTTTGCTTCTTCTCCTTCTTATGTTTCTTCTGCTTCTGCTTCTCCTGCTTCTCGTTGTGCTTCTCTTTCTGCTTCTCTTTCTGCTTCTCCTTCTCCTTCTTCTGCTTCTCCTTTTGCTTCTCCTTCTCCTTCTGCTTCAATTTCTCCTTCTGCTTCTCATTCTGCTTCTGCGTCTTCTGTTTCTTCTGCTTCTCTTGCTTCTGCTTCTCCTGCTTTTCCTACTTCTCGTGCTGCTTCTCCTTCTGCGTCTCTTTCTGCTTCTGCTTATCCTTTTGCTTCTCCTACTCCTAATCCTTCTCTTTCGCCTTCTCCTTCTTGTTCTTCTGCTTGTCCTGGTGCTTCTGCTTCTGCTTATTCTACTATTTCTGTTTCTTCTGCTTCTGCTTCAGATTGTGCTTCTTCTGTTTCTCCTTCTGCTTCAGATTCTGCTTCTGCTTCTTCGGCTTCTCCTGTTTCTTCTGCTTCTGCTTCTCCTGCTTCTTCTGCTTCTCCTGCTTCTCTTTCTGCTTCTCCTTCTGCTTCTCCTTCTGCTTCTGCTTCTGCTCTTCTCCTTCTTCTGTTTCTTTTGCTTCTGTTTCTTCTTCTTCTTCTTCTTCTTCTTCTGTTTTTTTCTGATTCTACTTCTGCTTCTCCTTCTTCTCATTCTCTTTCTGCTTCTTCTGATTCTCCTGCTTCTCCTTCTTGTTCTCCTTCTGTTTCTGCTTCTCTTTGTGCTTCTGCTTCTCCTTCTGCTGCTCCTTCTCCTTCTGCCTTCTTCTGCTTCTCCCACTGCTTCTGCTTCTGCTTCTTTTGCTTATTCTTTTTCTTCTGCTTCTGCTTCTCCTGCTTCTGCTTCTTCTGCTTCTACTGCTTCTCCTTATACTTCTCCTTATGCTTCTCCTTATGTTTCTCCTTATGCTTCTTCTTCTTCTTCTTCTTCTTCTTCTTCTTCTCTTACTTCTGCTCCTGCTTTTCCTGCTTCTTCTGTTTCTACTGCTTCTCTTTCTGCTTCTCATTCTGCTTCTGCTTCTCTTTCTGCTTCTCCTATTGCTTCTGCTCTTCTCCTTCTGTTTCTTCTGTTTCTGCTTCTCCTGCTTCTTCTTCTTCTGCTTCTCCTACTTCTTCTTCTGCTTCTCCGTCTCATTCTCCTTCTCCTTCAATGTCTCCTTCTTGTGCTTCTCATTCTTCTTCTCCTTCTTCTTCTCCTGCTTCTGCTTCTTCTGTTTCTCCTTCTGCTTCTTCTTCTGTTTCTCTTTCTGCTTCTTATTCTGCTTCTGCTCCTCCTACTCCTAATCCTTCTCTTACTCCTTCTTCTTCTGCTTCTCGTTCTGCTTCTGCTTCTTCTGCTTGTTCGGTTTCTTCTGCTTCTGCTCTTCCAGCTTCTGCTGCTTCTGCTTGTCCTTCCGCTTCAGTTCTCCTTCTGATTCTTCGGCTTCTTCTGTTTCTTCTGCTTTCTGCTTCACCTGCTACTGCTTCTTCTGCTTCTTCTGCTT
>NW_012310605.1:0-2392 GCF_000151885.1 Dipodomys ordii | reverse complement strand
AGCGGGACACAGCGGTGGCAAAGCGGGGGACACAGTGGTGTTCACAGCGGGGGACACAGCGGGACACAGCAGGGGACACAGCGAGGACACATTGGTACACAGTGGGGACACAGCGGGACTCAGTGGGGGACACAGCAGTACACAGCGGGACACAATGGGACACAGCATGGGAAACAGAGGGGTACACAGCGGTACACAGCGGGGAACACAGCGAAGACACAGCGGGGGAAACAGCGCGACACAGCAGGGGACACAGAGGGGTACACAGCGGGACAGAGCAGGGGACACAGTGGGACACAGTGGGGTACACAGCGAGGACAAAGAGGGGGACACAGCAGGGGACACAGCGGGGGATGCAGAGGGGTACACAACGGGACACAGCAGGGGACACAGCGGGACACAGAGGGGGACACAACGGGACACAGCGGTGGACAAAGAGGGGACACAGCGGGACACAGAGGAGGACACAGCGAGGACACATTGGGACACAGCAGTGACACAGCGCGTTTAGCATGGGACGCAGCAGTACACAGCGGGACACAGCAGGGGACACAGAGGTCTACACAGCAGGACAAAGCAGGGGACACAGCGGGACACAGTGGGACACAGTGGGGGAGATAGCAGGGGACAGCGGAGTCAGAGTGGGGACACAGCGGGGTACACAGCGGGACACAGCGGGCACAACTGCGGGGACACAGCGGGACACTGCTGGACACAGCGGGGACACAGCGGGACACAGCGGGACAAAACGGGGGACACAGCGAGGACACATTTGGGACACAGCGTGGACACAGCGGGGACACATCAGGGACACAGCAGGAAACACAGCAGTACAGAGCGGGGACACAGCAGGGACACAGCGGGGGACACAGAGGGGTACACAACAGGACACAACGGGGAACACAGCGAGGACACAGCGGAACACAGCGTGGGAAAAAGCATGGACACAGCGGGTCCCAGTGGGACCCAGCGTCGATACAGCGGGAACACAGCGGGACATAGTGAGGTACACAGCGGGACACAGCGGGACACAGCTGGGGACAGAGCAGAGACACAGCGGGACACAGCGGGGGACACAGCGAGGACACAGCGGGACACAGTGGGGAACAAAGCGGGAGACAGCGGGGGACACAGCGAGGACACAGCGGGACACAGAGGTGACACAGAGGGGACTCAGCGGGGGACACAGCGGGGGACAAAGAGGGACACCACGGGACACAGTGTGACACGGTGGGGCACAGAGGGGACACTGCGGGGACACAGCAGGACAAAGCGGGGGACACAGCGGGGGACACAGCGGGACACAGTAGGACACAGCGGGGGACACAGCGGGGGACACAGCGGGACACAGCGGGGGACACAGCGACGACACAGCGGGATACATCAGGGGACACAGCGGGACACAGCGGGGACATATCAGTGGACAGAGCGGGACACAGCGGGGACACAGTGGGACACAGCGGGGGACACAGCGGGGGACACAGCGGGACACAGCGCTACACAGCGGAGGAGACAGCGACTACACAGCGAGATACATCGGGGGACACAGCGGGACACAGCGGGGACAAAACAGTGTACACAGCGGGACACAGCGTGGGACACAGCTGGTGATACAGGGGGGACACAGCGGGACACAGCGGGGAACACAGCAAGGACACAGAGGGACACAGCGGGACACAGCATCGATACAGCAGGGACACAGCTTTACACAGCGTGGTACACAGCTGTGGACACAATGGGACACAGTGGGGGCACAGCGGGACACAGCGGGACACAGTGGGACAAGGCGGGGACAAAGCGTGAGACACAGCTGGGAACATAGCGGGAGACAGCGGGGGACAAAGCGAGGACACAGCGGGACACAGCGGGGTACACAGCGGGACACAGCGGGACACAGTGGAGACACAACGGGAACATAGCAGGACACAGCGTGGACACAGAGGGACACAGCGGGACACAGCGTCAATACAGCAGGGACACAGCTTTACACAGCGTGGTACACAGCTGTGGATACAATGGGACACAGTGGGGGCACAGCGGGACACAGCGGGACACAGTGGGACACAGCGGGGACAAAGCGTGAGACACAGCGGGGGACATAGCTGGAGACAGCGGGGGACACAGCGAGGACACAGCGGGACACAGTGGGGTCACAGCGGGACTCAGCGGGGGACACAGCAGTACACAGCTGGACACAGAGGGACACAGCGGGGACACATCAGGGACAAAGCGGGGGACACAGCGGGACACAGCAGGAGACACAGGGAGGACACAGCGGGACACAGCGGGGACACATCAGGGACACAGCGGGGGACACAGCAGTACACAGCGGGAACCCAGCAGGGTCACAGCGGGGGACACAGCAATACACAGCGGCAGACACAGAGGGGTA
>NW_012310604.1:0-2392 GCF_000151885.1 Dipodomys ordii | reverse complement strand
CAGTCCCGCTGTGTCCTCGCTGTGTTCCCCGCTGTGTCCCGCTGTGTCCCCCGTTGTGTCCACCGCTGTGTCCTCGCTGTGTCCCCCGCTGTGTCCTGCTATGTCCTCGCTGGGTCCCCCGCTGTGTCCCGCTGTGTCCCCGCTGTGTCCCGCTGTGTCGGACTGTGTCCTGCTCTGTCCCCGCTGTGTCCCGCTGTGTCCTGCTGTGTCCTCGCTGTGTCCCACGCTGTGGGCCGCTGTGTCCCCCGCTGTGTCCCGCTGTGTCCCGCTGTGTCCCCGCTGTGTCCCGCTGTGTCCCCCGCTGTGTCCCGCTGTGTCCCGCTGTGTCCCTGCTGTGACCCTCTCTGTCCCCGCTGTATTGACGCTGTGTCCCGGTGTGTCCCGCTGTGTCCGCGCTGTGTTTCCGGCTGTGTCCGGCAGTGTACCCCTCTGTGTCCCCTGCTGTGTCCGGCTGTGTCCCCTCTCTGTCCCCTGCTGTCCACCGCTGTGTCCCCCGCTGTGTCTCACTGTGTCGCCCGCTTTGTCCCGCTGTGCCCCTGCAGTGTCCCCGCTGTGTCCCACTCTGTCACACTGTGTCCCGTGTTGTCCCGTTTTGTCCTCCGCTGTAACCTCGCTGTGTTCCCCGCTGTGTCCCGCTGTTTCCCCTGTTGTGTCCACCGCTGTGTCCTCGCTGTGTCCCCCGCTGTGTCCCGCTATGTCCTCGCTGGGTCCCCCGCTATGTCCCGCTGTGTCCCCCGCTGTGTCCCGCTGTGTCCGACTGTGTCCCGCTCTGTCCCCGCTGTGTCCCGCTGTGTACCCGCTGTGTCCAGCTGTGTCCTTTTGTGTCACGCTGTTTCCCCGCTGTGTCCCTGCTGTGTCCCTCTGTGTACCCCGCTGTGTCCAGCTTTGTCCCCGCTGTGTCTCGCTGTGTCCCACGCTCTGTCCCACACTGTGTCCCGAAGTGTCCCCCGCTGTGTACCCCACTGTGTCCCACTGTGTCCCCCGCTGAGTCCCCGCTGTGTCACCGCTGTGTCCCGCTGTTTCCTCGCTGTGTCCCCTGCTGTTTCCCTCTCTGTCCCTCGCTGTGTCTCACGCTTTGTCCCTGCTGTGTCCCACTGTGTCCCGCTGTGTCCCGCTGTGCCCCCACTGTGTCCCGTTGTGTCCACAGTGTGTACCACGCTGTGTAACGCTGCCTCCAAGCTGTATCGCACGCTGTGTCCATGCTCTTTCCCCTCTGTGTCCCGCTGAATCCCGCTGAGTACTGCTGTGTCCCCCGCTGAGTCCCGCTTTGTCCCAATGTGTCCTCGCTCTGTCCCCCGCTGTGTACCTCTGTGTCCTTCCTGTGTCCCACGCTGTGTCCCGCTGTGTCTCATTGTGTCCCGTGGTGTCCCTCTTTGTCCCCCGCTTTGTTCCCCGCTGAGTCCCCTCTATGTGGCCGCTGTGTCCCGCTGTGTGCTCGCTGTGTCCCCCGCTGTCTCCCGCTTTGTCCCCCGCTGTGTTCCGCTGTGTCCCGCTGCGTCCTCGCTGTGTCCCCCGCTGTGTCCCGCTGTGTCCTGCTGTGTCCCTGCTGTGACCCTCTCTGTCCCCGCTGTGTAACGCTGTGTCCCGGTGTGTCCCGCTGTGTCCGCACTGTGTTTCCGGCTGTGTACCGCTGTGTACCCCTCTGTGTCCCGCTGTGTCCCGCTGTGTACTGCTGTGTCCCCCGCTGAGTCCCGCTGTGTCCCAATGTGTCCTCGCTCTGTCCCCCGCTGTGTACCTCTGTGTCCTTCCAGTGTCCCACGCTGTGTCCCGCTGTGTCCCCGCTGTGTCCCCCGCTATGTCCCGCTTTGTCCCCCGCTGTGTCCCGCTCTGTCCTTGCTGTGTCCCCCACTGTGTGCCGCTGTGTCCTCGCTGTTTCCCCGCTGTGTCCCTGCTGTGTCCCTCTGTGTACTAGGCTGTGTCCAGCTTTGTACCCGCTGTGTCTCGCTGTGTCCCACGCTCTGTCCCGCACTGTGTCCCGCAGTGTCCCCCGCTGTGTCCCACTGTGTCCCCCGCTGTGTCCCGCTGTGTCCCCCGCTGAGTCCCCGTTGTGTCACCGCTGTGTCCCGCTGTGTCCTCGCTGTGTCCCCTGCTTTCTCCCTCTCTGTCCCCCGCTGTGTCTCACGCTTTGTCCCTGCTGTGTCCCACTGTGTCCCGCTGTGTCCGGATGTGCCCCCACTGTGTCCCGTTGTGTCCAAAGCTGTGTACCACGCTGTGTAAACGCTGTGTCCCCGCTGTATCGACGCTGTGTCCCGCTGTGTTCCTCGCTGTGTTTCCCGCTGTGTCCCGCTGGTGTCCCCCGCTGTGTCCCCCGCTGTGTCCTCGCTGTGTCCCCGGCTGTGTCCCCTGGTGTCCTCACTGGGTCCCCAACTGTGTACCGCTGTGTCCCCTGCTT
>NW_012310603.1:0-2393 GCF_000151885.1 Dipodomys ordii | reverse complement strand
ACACAGCGGGACACAGCGCTGACACTGCGGGGGACACAGCGGGGGACACTGCCGGACACAGCCGGACACAGCGGGGGACCCAGGGGGGACACAGCGGGACCCAGCGCGGGACCCAGCGAGGACACATTGGGACACAGCGGGGACACAGCGGGACTCAGCGGGGGACACAGCAGTACACAGCGGGACACAGCGGGACACAGAGGGGGACACAGAGGGGTAAACAGCGGGACACAGCGGGGAACACAGCGAGAATACAGCGGGACCAAGCGGGACACAGCGTCGATACAGCGGGGACACAGCGGGACACAGCGGGGTACACAGCTGGGGACACAACGGGACACAGCGGGGGACACAGCGAGGACACAGCAGAACACAGAGTGGGAAACAGCGAGGACACAGCGGGACACAGCGAGACACAGCAGGACACAATGGGGACACAGCAGTAGACACAGCGGAACACAGCGAGGACACAGCGGGGACACAGCGGGGACACAGCGGCACCCAGCAGGACACAGAGAGGCACACAGCGGGACACAGCGGGACACAGCTTGGGACACAGCGGGAACACAGCAGGACACAGCCGGGGACACAACGAGGACACAGCGGGACACAGCGGTACACAGCGTGGAACAAAGTGGGAGATAGCAGGGGACACAGCGAGGACACAGCGGGACACAGTGGCGACACATAGAGGACTCAGCGGGGGACACAGTGGGGGACAGAGCGGGACACAGTGGGACCTAGCGGGGACAAATCATGAGACACAGCGGTGGACAGAGCGGGAGACAGAGGCGGACACAGCGAGGACACAGCGGGACACAGCGGGGACACAGAGGTGGCTCAGGGAGGCCACAGCAGGGGACAAAGCGGGACACCACGGAACACAGCGGGACACAGCGTGAAACAGCGGTGAACCTGCGGGGACACAGCGGGACACAGCAGGGGACACAGCGGGACACAGCGGGGACACAGCAGGACACAGCAGGACACAGCGGGGGACACAGCGGGGGACACAGCAGGACACAGCGGGGACACAGAGGGGACTCAGCAGGGGACTCAGCAGGGGACATAGCGGGGGACAAATCGGGACACCACAGGACACAGTGGGACACAGCGGGACACAGCGAGGACACTGCGGGGACACAGCGGGACAAAGCGGGACACAGTGGGGACACAGAGGTGGCTCAGGGAGGCCACAGCGGGGGACAAAGCGGGACACCACGGAACACAGCGGGACACAGCATGAAACAGCAGGACACTGCGGGGCACAGCGAGGGACACAGCAGGACACAGCGGGGGACACAGGGAGGACACAGCGGAACACAGCATGGGACAAAGCGAGGACACAGCGTGAAACAGCGAGACACAGCGGGACCCAGCGGGGACTCAGCAGTGGACACAGCGGGACACAGCGGGGGACAAAGCGGGACACAACGGAACACAGCAGGACACAGCGTGAAACAGCGGTGAACCTCTGGGGACACAGCGGTACACAGCGGGGGACACAGCGGGACCCAGCGGGACACAGCGGGGGACACAGCCGAACACAGCAGGGACACAGCAGAGACACAGCAGTACCCAGCAGGACAGAGCGGGGGACACAACGGGACAAAGCGGGACACAGCGGGGGACACAGCCGGACACAGCAGGGACACAGTAGGACACAGCGTGGGACAAAGCGGGAGACAGCGGAGGACACAGCGAGGACACAGCTGGACACAGCGGGGACACAGAGGGGACTCAGCAGGGGACATAGAGGGGAAAAAGCGGGACACCACAGGACACAGTAGGACACAGCGGGACACAGCGGGGACACTGCGGGACACAGCCGGGGGACACAGCGGTGGACAGCGGGGGAAAGAGAAGGGACACAGTGGGACACAGAGGGGACACAGCTGGACACAGAAGGGTACACAGCAGGGCACAGCGGACTCACAACAGGGACAGAGCTGGACACAGAGGAACACAGAGGGGACAGAGCGTGACACAGCGGGACACAGCGGGACACAGCAGGGGACTCAGTTGGACACAGTGGGGGACACAGGGAGGACACAGCTGGATACTGTGGGAAACAGAGTGAGGACACAGCCGGACACAGCGAAACACAGCGTGACACAGTGGGGACAGAGCAGGGGACACAGCGGGACACAGCGGGGGACATAGAGGGACACAGCGGGGTACACAGCAGGCTCAAAGCGGGACTCAGCGGGGGACACAGCGAGGACAAAGCGGGACACAGCGGTGACACAGCGGGACACAGCTGGGGACACTGCGGGACACAGCGGGACACAGCGGGGACACAGCAAGGACACAGCGGGGGACATAGCGGGACACAGCCAGACATAGCCCGGGACACATTAGGACACAGTGAGAGACACAGCGGGGGACACATC
>NW_012310602.1:0-2393 GCF_000151885.1 Dipodomys ordii | reverse complement strand
ACAGCGGGACACAGCGGGGGACACAGCGAGGACACAGTGGGACACAGCGAGGACACAGTGGGGACACAGCGAGGACAAAGTGGGACACAGCAAGGGACACAGCGGGATACAGCAGGGACACAGTGTGACAGAGCGGGACACAGCGGGGACACAGAGGGGACACAGCGGGACACAGCGGGGACACAGAGGGACACAACGGGGGACACCGCAGGGACACAGAAGGACCCAGCGGGGACACAGCGGAGGACATATCTGGGGACACTGTGGGACACAGCGGGGGACACAAGGGGGACACAGCGGGGCACAGCGGAGGACACAGCGGGGGACACAGCGATACACAGTGGGACACAGCGGGGGACACAGCGGAACACAGCGGGGACACAGCCGAGGACATAGCGGGGATACAGTGGGGGACATAGCGGGGGACAGAGCGGGTGACACAGCTGGACGCAGCAGGGACACAGCGGGACACAATGGGGACAGAGTGGTGACACAGCGGGGCATAGTGGGGACACCACGGGACTCATCGGGGCCACAGCGGGGGACACAGTGGGACACAGCGGGACACAGCGGTACACAGCGGCAGACACAGCAGGGGACAGTGGGGACACACAGTGGGACACAGCGGGGGACACAGTTGGACACAGCAGGGACACAGCGGGACACAGCGGGGAACAAAGTGGGACCCAGGGGGGGACATAACGTGGGACACAGCGGGGACACAGCGGGACACCGCGGAGGACACAGCGGGGACACAGCGGAAACACAGCGGGGGACCCAGCGGCGCACACAGCTGGACACAGCAGGACACAGCAAGGACTCAGCGGTACACAGCGGGGAAACAGCAGTGACACAGCGGGACACAGAGGGCACACAGCGGGACACAGCGGGGACACAGTGGGGGACACTGCGGTGACACAGCGGGGGACCCATGGGGACAGAGCAGAGACATAGAGGGGGACACAGCGGGACTCAGCGGGACAAAGCGGGGGACACAGCGGGACACAGCGGGGGACACAGATGGACACAGCGGGACACAGCGCGGACACAGAGGTGGACACAGCGGGGACACAGCGGGACACAGCGGGGGATACAGCGGGGGACACAGTGAAACACAGCGGGACACAGTGGGACACAGCGGGGGACACAGCGGGGGACACAGCCGGACACAGTGGGGACACAGCAGGACACAGGGGGACACAGCAGGGACACAGTGGCGGACACAGTGGGGGACACAGTGGAACACAGCGGTGACACAGCGGGGACACAGCGGGGGACACAGCATGGGACAGAGAGGGACACAGAGGGACACAGCGGGACACAGCAAGGGACACAGCGAGGATACAGCGGGGTCACAGCGGGGGACACAGCGGAGACACAGCGGGGGACACAGCGGGACAGAGCGGAGACACAGAGGGGGACACAGCAGGATTCAGCGGGACACAGTGGGGGACACAGCGGGGACAAAGCGGGACACAGCGGAGGACACAGCGATACACAGCGGAAAATAGTGGGGGACACATCCGAACACAGTGGGGGACACAGCAGGGACACAGCGGGGACACAGCGGGGGACAAAGAGGGGACACAGCTTGGACATAGCGGGATACAACGAGGACAGCGGGGGACACAGCTGGACACAGCGGGACACAGCGGGGACACAGAGGTGGACACAGCGGGGATACAGCGGGACACAGCGGGGGATACAGCGGGACACAGCGGGACACAGCAGCGACACAGCGGGGGGACACAGCAGGGAAACAGCAGGACACAGCGGGGGACACTGCGGGGACACAGCGGGACACAGCAGGGGACACAGCGGGACACATCTGGACACAGCGGCGGACACAGTTTGGACACAGCGGGGGACACTGCGGAGGACACAACGGGACACAGATGGACACAGCCGGGACACAGCATTGTCACATCGGGGGACACAGCGAGGACACAACGGGGGACACAGCGGGGACAGAGTGGGGGACACAGCAGGACACAACGGAGACACAGCGGGGGACAAAGCCGGGGACACAGCTGGACACAGCGGGGCACAGCGGAAGACACAGCAGGGGACAGAGCTGGACACAACGGGGTACACAGCGGGACACAGCGGGGACACAGCGAGGACACAACGGGACACAGCAGGACACAGCAGGACACAGCGGGACACAGCGGGGGACACAGCGGGAAACAGCATAGGACATAGTTGTGGAAACAGCGGGACACAGCGGGGAACACTGCGTGACACTCAGGACACAGCTGGGGACAACGGGGACACAGCAGGACACAGCGGGGAATAGAGCGAGGACACAGCGGGGACACAGCAGGTACACAGCGGGGACACAGCGGGGACACAGCGGGGACACAGCGCTATACACAGAGGGTCATAGAGGTGAT
>NW_012310601.1:0-2393 GCF_000151885.1 Dipodomys ordii | reverse complement strand
CTATATCCCGCTGTGTTTCCCCCGCTCTGTTCCCCGCCTGTGTCCACTGCTGTGTCCCTGCTAGTGTCCCCCGCAATATCCTTCTCTGTCCCCCGCTGTGTACCCGCTGTGTCCCTGCTGTATCCCCGATGTGTGCCACTGTGTACCCCGCTGTGTCCCGCTCTGTCCCACTGTGTCCCCCGCTGTGTTCCCCTCTGTGTCCCGCTGTGTCCAGCTGTGTCCCGCTGTGTACTCGCTGTGTCTGGCTGTGTCCCGCTGTGTCCTCGCTGTGTCCCAGCTGTGTCCCGCTGTGTCCCCGTTGTTCCCCGGTTTGTCCCCACTGTCCCCCTCTGTGTCCCTCGCTGTGTACCTCTGTGTCCCGCTCTATCCTCGCTTTGTCCCCGCGATGTCCCGCTGTGTCCCCGCTGTATCCCTGCTGTGTTCCACTCTCTCCCGTTGTGTGCGGCTCTGTGTCCCCTGCTGTGTCCCCCGCTGTGTCCCACTGTATCCCGGTGTGTCCCGCTTTGTCCCCCACTGTGTCCCGCTGTTTTCCACTGTGCCCCTGCTGTGTACCCGCTGTGTCTCGCTGTGTACCCCGCTGTGTCCCACTGTGTCCCGCTGTGTGCCCCCTTTGTTCCCCTCTGTGTCCTGCTGTGTCCCCTTTTGTGTCCCCGCTGTGTCCCTCTTTGTCCCCGCTGTGTAACGCTGTGTCCCCCTTTGTGTCCCGCTGTGTCCCCCGCTGTGTCCCTGCTGTGTCCCATTGTGTCCTGCTGTGTCCCGCTGTGTACCCCGCAGTGTCCTGCTGTGTCGCCCGGTGTGTCCCGCTGTGTCCCGCTGTGTCCCCAATGTGTCCCGCTGTGTCCCTGCTTGTCCCCTGCTGTGTCCCGCTGTGTCCCCGGCTGTGTCCCCCGCTGTTTCCCGCTCTTTCACGCTGTGTCCCGCTGTATCCTTGCTGTGTCCCCATTTGTGTCCCGCTGTGTCCTCTCTGTGTCCCCCGCTGTGTCCCGCTGTGTCCCCATGTTTCACGCTGTGTCCTCTCTGTGTATCCCTCTGTGTCCCGCTGTGTCCCCGTTGTTCCCTGGTTTGTCCCCACTGTCCCCCGCTGTGTCCCTCGCTGTGTACCTCTGTGTCCTGCTCTGTCCTTGCTATGTCCCCGCTATGTCCCGCTGTGTCCCTGCTGTGTCCGTGCTGTGTTCCACTCTCTCCCGCTGTGTGCAGCTCTGTGTCCTCCGCTGTGTCCCCCGATGTGTCCCGCTGTGTCCTGGTGTGTCCCGCATTGTCCCCCGCTGTGTCCCGCTGTTTCCCACTTTGCCCCTGCTGTGTCCCTGCTGTGTTCCGTTGTGTACCCCACTGTGTCCCACTATGTCCCCCGCTGTGTCCCTGCTGTGTCCCTTTGTGTCCCGCTGTGTCCCGCTGTGTTCCCTGCTGTGTCCCGCTGTGTCCTCGCTGTGTCCCCCACTGTGTCCCGATCTGTCCCGCTGTGTCCGCCTCTGTGTCCGCCTCTGTGTCCCCGCTGTATCCTGCTGTGTCCCCGCTGTGTCCCCGCTGGGTCCCGCTGTGTAATGCTGTGTCCCCGCTGTGTCCCCGCTGTGTCCCTTTGTGTCCCTGGTGTGTCCTCGCTGTGTAACTGCTATGTCCCTCTGTGTCCTCTGCTGTGTCCCGCTGTGTCCCAGGCTGTGTCTCCCGCTGTGTCCCGCTCTTTCACGCTGTGTCCTGCTGTGTCCTTGCTGTGTCCCCATTTGTGTCCCGCTGCGTCCTCGCTGAGTACCCCGCTGGGCCCGCTGTGTCCCCATGTGTCACGCTGTGTCCTCGCTATGTATCCCTCTGTGTCCCCGTCTGTGTCCCCGCTGTGCCCAGCTCTGTGCCGCTGGGTCCCACTGTGTCCTTGCTGTGTCCCCATTTGTGTCCCGCTGTGTCCTCTCTGTGTCCCCCGCTGTGTCCCGCTGTGTCCCCATGTGTCACGCTGTGTCCTCTCTGTGTATCCCTCTGTGTCCCGCTGTGTCCTCGCTGTGTCCCACTCTGTGTCCCCGATGTGACCCGCTGTGTCCCTGCTGTGTCCCTGCTGTGTCCGGCTGTGCCCGCTGTGTCCCCATGTCCCCCGCTGTGTCCCGTTGTGTCCCCGCTGTCTGCATGTGTGTCCCCGCTGTCCCCCGCTGTGTCCCCCGCTGTGTCCCGCTGTGTCCTCGTTGTGTCCCCCGCTGTGTCCCGCTGTGTCCTCGCTGTGGCTCACTGTGTCCCCACTTTGTCTCCGCTGTGTCCCGCGGTGTCCCTGGTGTGTTCTTGCTGTGTAACCGCTGAGTCCCTCTGTATCCCCGCTGTGTCCCACTGTGTCCCCCGCTGTGTCCCTGCTGTGTCCCCGCTGTGTCAAAAAATGTGTCCCCGCTGTGTCCCGCTGTGTCCCCGCTGTGTCCCGA
>NW_012310600.1:0-2393 GCF_000151885.1 Dipodomys ordii | reverse complement strand
GCTTCTGCTTCTGCTTCTTTTGCTTATTCTTTTTCTTCTGCTTCTGCTTCTCCTGCTTCTGCTTCTTCTGCTTCTACTGCTTCTCCTTATGCTCCTCCTTATGCTTCTCCTTATGCTTCTTGTTCTTCTTCTTCTTGTTCTTCTTCTTCTTGTTCTTCTTCTTCTTGTTCTTGTTCTTGTTCTTCTTCTTGTTCTTCTTCTTGTTCTTCTTCTTCTTCTTCTTCTTCTTCTTCTTCTTCTTCTCTTTCTTCTGCTTCTGCTTTTCCTGCTTTTTCTGCTTCTAATGCTTCTCTTTCTGCTTCTCATTCTGCTTCTGCTTCTCCTTCTGCTTCTCCTATTGATTCTGCTGCCCTTCCTTCTCCTTCTCCTTCTCCTACTTCTGCTTCTCCTTCTGCTTCTGCTTCTTCTGGTTCTCCTGCTTCTCCTTCTGCATCTTCTTCTGCTTCTGCTTCTTCTTCTGCTTCTTCTTCTGCTTCTGCTTCTCCTTCTTCTGCTTCTCCTTCTGATTCTCCTTCTGATTCTCCTTCTGCTGCTCCTTGTCCTTCTTCTGCTTCTCCCTCTGATTCTGCTTCTTATGCTTATTCTTTTTCTTCTGTTTCTGCTTCTGCTTCTTCTGCTTCTACTTCTTCTCCTTATGCTTCTCCTTTTTCTTCTTCTTCTTCTTCTTCTTCTTCTTCTTCTTCTTCTTCTTCTTCTTCTTCTTCTTCTTCTTCTTCTTCTCTTTATTCTGCTTCTTCTTTTCCTGCTTCTTCTGCTTCCACTCCTTCTCTTTCTTCTTCTCATTCTCCTTCTGCTTCTCCTTCTGCTTCTCCTATTGCTTCTGCGGTTCTTCCTTCTCCTTCTCCTTCTTCTACTTCTCCTTCTGCTTCTGCTACTTCTGCTTCTCCTGCTTCTCCTTATGCATCTTCTTCTGCTTCTCCTTGTGCTGCTTCTTCTGCTTCTGTTTCTCCTTCTGCTTCTCCTTCTGCTTCTTCTGCTTCTCCTTCTGATTCTCCTTCTCCTTCTGCTTCTGTTTCTCTTTCTCCTTCTTGTTCTCCTGCTTCTCCTTCTGCTTCTCCTTCTGCTGCAACTTCTAGTGCTTCTGCTTCTTCTGTTTCTTCTGCTTCTCCTTCTGCTTTTGATTCTCTTTCTGCTTCTGCTTCTCCTTCAGCTTGTCATTCTGCTTCTCCAGATTCTGCTTTTTCTGCTTCTCCTGCTTCTCCTTCTGCTTCAGGTTCTGCTTCTGATTCTTCGGATTCTTATGCTTTTGATTTTCCTGCTTCTACTTCCCCTCCTTCTCTTTCTGCTTCTCCTTCTGTTTCTGCTTCTCCTTCTGCTTCTGCTTCTTGTCCTTCTCCTGTTTCTTCTGCTTCTGCTTCTCCTGCTTCTGCTTTTTCTGCTTTTCCTGCTTCTCTTTCTGCTTCTCCTTCTGCTTCTGCTTCTCCTTCGGGTTCTGCTCCTTCTCCTTCTTCTGTTTCTTCTTCTTCTGCTTCTCCCGCTTCTGCTTCTTCTGCTCCTCCTGCTTCTCATTTTGCTTCTCTTCGTCGGCATCTCTTCCTACTTCTGCTTCTTCAGCTTCTGCTTCTTCTCTTTAATTCTTCTCCTTCTGCTTCTGCTTCTTCTGCTTCTCCTGCTTCTCCTTCTGCATCTCCTTTGCTTTTGCTTTTCCTTGTGCTTCTTCTTCTGCTTCTGCTTCTCCTTCTCCTTCTTCTGCTTCTCCGTCTGCTTCTGCTCCTTCTGCTTTTCCTGATTCTCTTTCTGCTTCTCCTTCTGTTTCTCCATCTCCTTCTCGTTCTTCTGCTATTTCTTGTGCTTCTTTTTCTGCTTCTACATCTTCAGCTTCTTCTGCTACTGCTTCTGTTTCTTCTGCTTCTCCTTCTGCTTCTCCTTCTGCTTTTGCTTCTCTTTTTGCTTCTGCTTCTGCTTCTCCAGATTCTGCTTCTTCTGCTTCTCCTTCTGATTCAGGTTCTGCTTCTGCTTCTTCGGACTCTTATGCTTCTGCTTCTCCTGCTTCTGCTTCTTCTCCTTCCCCTCCTTCTCTTTCTGCTTCTCCTTCTGTTTCTGCTTCTCCTTATGCTTCTGCTTCTTCTCCTTCGGTTCTTCAGTTTCTTCTGCTTCTGCTTCTCCTGCTTCTGCTTTTTCTGCTTTTCCTGCTTCTCTTTCAGCTTCTCCTTCGGCTTCCGCTTCTCATTCGGCTTCAGCTCCTTCTCCTTCTTCTGTTTCTTCTTCTTCTGCTTCTCCCGCTTCTGCTTCTTCTGCTTCTCGTTCTGCTTCTCTTCGTAAGCTTCTCTTTCTACTTCTGCTTCTGCTTCTTCTCTTTATCTCTTCTCCTTCGGCTTCTGCTTCTTCTGCTTCTCCGGCTTCACCTTCTGAATCTCCTTCAGATTGTGATTTTCCTTGTGCTTCTTCTGCTT
>NW_012310599.1:0-2393 GCF_000151885.1 Dipodomys ordii | reverse complement strand
AGCAGAATCTGAAGCAGGAGAAACAGAAGAAGCACTATCTGAAGCAGAAGCAGAAGAAACAGAAATAGTAGAATAAGCAGAAGCAGAAGAAGCAGGAGAAGCAGAAGAAGAAGACGGAGAAGGCGAAAGAGAAGGATTAGGAGTAGGAGAAGCAAAAGGATAAGCAGAAGCAGAAAGAGACGCAGAAGAAGAAGCAGCACGAGACGTAGGAGAAGCTGGAGAAGCAGAAGCAGAAGAAGCAGAAGAAACAGAAGACGCAGAAGCAGAATGAGAAGCAGAAGGAGAAATTGAAGCAGAAGCCGAAGGAGAAGCAGAAGGAGAAGGAGAAGCAAAAGAAGGAGAAGTAGAAGCAGAAAGAGAAGCAGAACGAGAAGCAGGAGAAGCAGAAGCAGAAGGAACAGAAGAAGGAGAAGAAGCAGAAGCAGAAGGAGAAGAAGAAACAGAAGGAAAAGCAGAAAGAGAAGCAGGAGAAGCTGAAGAAGCAGGAAAAGCAGAAGCAGAGGAAAGAGAAGAAGAAGGAGAAGAGAAGAAGAAGAAGTAGAAGACGAAGAAGAAGAAGAAGAAGAAGAAGAGGAAGAAGAAGAAGAAGAAGAAGAAGAAGAAGAAGAAGAAGAAGAAGAAGAAGAAGAAGAAGAAGAAGAAGAAGAAGAAGAAGAAGGAGAAGACGAAGAAGAACAAGAAGAAGAACAAGAAGAAGAACAAGAAGAAGAACAAGAAGAAGAACAAGAAGATGAAGAAGAAGAAGAAGAAGAAGAAGAAGAAGAAGAAGAAGAAGAAGAAGAAGAAGAATAAGAAGAAGAAGAAGAAGAAGAAGAAGAAGAAGAAGAAGAAGAATAAGGAGAAGCATAAGGAGAAGCCGAAGAAGCAGAATCTGAAGCAGGAGAAACATAAGAAGCACAATCTGAAGCAGAAGCAGAGGAAACAGAAATAGTAGAATAAGCAGAAGCAGAAGCAGCAGGAGAAGCAGAAGAAGAAGACGGAGAAGGCGAAAGAGAAGGATTAGGAGTAGGAGAAGCAAAAGGATAAGCAGAAGCAGAAAGAGACGCAGAAGGAGAAACATCACGAGAAGTAGGAGAAGCAGGTGAAGCAGAAGCAGGAGAAGCAGAAGAAACAGAAGTTGCAGAAGCAGAATGAGAAGCACAAGGAGAAATTGAAGCAGAAGCAGAAGGAGAAGCAGAACTTGAAGGAGAAGCAGAAGAAGGAGAAGGAGAACAGAAAGAGAAGGAGAAAGAGAAGCAGAACGAGAAGCAGGAGAAGCAGAAGCAGGAGAAGCAGAAGCTGAAGAAACAGAAGTAGGAGAAGAAGCAGAAGCAGAATGAGAAGCAGAAACAGAAGGAAAAGCAGAAAGAGAAGCAGGAGAAGCAGAAGAAGCAGCAGCAGGAGAAGCAGAAGCAGAAGAAGCCGAAGAAGCAGAAGCAGAACCTGAAGCAGAAGGAGAAGCAGGAGAAGCAGAAGAAGCAGAATCTGGAGAAGCAGAAGGAGAAGCAGAAGCAGAAAGAGAAGCAAAAGCAGAAGGAGAAGCAGAAGAAACAGAAGAAGCAGAGGCAGTAGCAGAAGAAGCAGAAGATGCAGAAGCAGAAGCAGATGGAAAAGCAGAAGAACGAGAAGGAGAAGGAGAAACAGAAGGAGAAGCAGAAAGAGAAGCAGAAGAAAGAGCAGGAGAAGGAAAAGCAGCAGGAGAAGCAGAAAGAGCAACAGAAGGAGAAGCAGGAGATGCAGAATCAGGAGAAGCAGAAGCAGAAGAAACAGGAGAAGGACAAGAAGCAGAAGCAGAAGGAGAAGCAGAAACAGAAGGATAAGCAGAAAGAGAAGGAGGAGAAGCAGAAGAAGCAGAAGCAGGAGAAGCAGAAGAAGCAGAATATGGAGAAGCAGAATGAGAAGCTGAAGGAGAAGCAGAAGCGGAAAGAGAATCAAAAGCAGAAGGAGGAGCAGAAGAAACAGAAGAAGCAGTAGCAGTTGCAGCAGAAGCAGAAGGAGAAGCAGAAGGAAAAGCAGAAGAACAAGAACAAGAAGGAGAAACAGAAGCAGAAGCAGAAGGAGAATCAGAAGTAGAAGCAGAAGAAGCAGAAGGAGAAGCAGAAACAGAAGAATAAGCATAAGGACAAGCACAAGCAGAAGGAGATGCAGAAGGAGAAGCAGGAGAAGCAGAAGAAGAAGTAGAAGTAGGAGAAAGAGAAGGAAGAGCAGCAGAGCAATAGGAGAAGCAGAAGCAGAAGCAGAATGAGTAGCAGAAAGAGAAGCAGTAGAACTCAGAAGAAGCAGGAAAAGCAGATGATGATGAGAGATGATGAGATGATGATGATGAGAGATGAGAGAGAGAGAGAGAGAGAGAGAGAGAGAGATAGAGAGAGAGAGATAAGAGAGAGAGAGAGAGAGAGAGAGAGAGAGAGAGA
>NW_012310598.1:0-2393 GCF_000151885.1 Dipodomys ordii | reverse complement strand
GCTTCTGCTTATCCTTTTGCTACTCCTACTCCTAATCCTTCTCTTTCGCCTTCTCCTTCTTCTTCTTCTGCTTTTCCTGTGCTTCTGCTTCTGCTTATTGTACTATTTCTGTTTCTTCTGCTTCTCCTAAAGATTGTGCTTCTTCTGTTTCTCCTGCTTCAGATTCTGCTTCTGCTTCTTCGGCTTCTCCTGTTTCTTCTGCTTCTGCTTCTTCTACTTCTCCTGCTTCTCTTTCTGCTTCTCCTTCTGCTTCTGCTCTTCTCCTTCTTCTGTTTCTTTTGTTTCTGTTTCTTCTTCTTCTTCTTCTTCTTCTTCTTCTTCTTCTTCTTCTTCTTCTGTTTCTTCTGATTCTACTTCTGCTTCTCCTTCTTCTCCTCTTTCTGCTTCTACTTCCGCTTCTTCTGATTCTCCTGCTTCTCCTTCTTGTTCTCCTTCTGTTTCTGCTTCTCTTTCTGCTTCTGCTTCTCCTTCTGCTGCTCCTTCTCCTTCTTCTGCTTCTCCCAGTGCTTCTGCTTCTTTTGCTTATTCTTTTCCTTTTCCTCTGCTTCTCCTGCTACTGCTTCTTCTGCTTCTACTGCTTCTCCTTACGCTTCTCCTTACGCTTCTCCTTACGATTCTCCTTCTTCTTCATCTTCTTCTTCATCTTCTTCTTCTTCTTCTTCTTCTTCTTCTTCTTCTTCTTCTTCTTCTTCTTCTTCTTCTTCTTCTTCTTCTTCTTCTTCTTCTTCTTCTTCTTCTTCTTCTTCTCCTTCCTCTTCTTCTTCTTCTTCTTCTTCTTCTTCTTCTTCTTCTTCTTCTTCTTCTTCTTCTTCTTCTTCTTCTTCTTCTTCTTCTTCTTCTTCTTCTTCTTCTTCTTCTTCTGCTTCTTCTGCTTCTTCTGCTTCTTCTTCTTCTGCTTCTTCTTCTTCTGCTTCTGCTTCTGCTTCTCCCGCTTCTACTTCTTCTGCTTCTCCTTCCTTTCCTCTGCTTCTGCTTCTCCTTCTCCTTCTTCTGCTTCTCTTTCTGCTTCTGCTTCTTCTGATTCTCCAACTAATCCTTCTTCTTCTCCTTCAGTTTCTGCTTCTCCATCTCCTTCTGCTTCACCTTCTGCTGCTCCTTCTCCTTCTTCTGTTTCTCCCTCTGCTTCTGCTTCTGCTTCTTATGCTTCTTCTTGTTCTTCTGCTTCTGCTTCTCCTGCTTCTGCTTCTTATGCTTCTACTGCTTCTACTTCTGCTTCTGCTTCTTCTGCTTCTACTTCTCTTTCTGCTTCTGCTTCTCCTGCTTGTTTTTCTGCTTCTTCTGCTGCTTCTCCTTCTGCTTCTCTTTTTGCTTCTCTTTCTGCTTCTGCTTCTTCTGTTTCTCCTGCCTGAATTTCTCGTTCTACTTGTTCTGCTGCTTCTCCTTCTGCTTCTCCTTCTGCTTCTGTTTCTGCTTCTTCTGCTTCTTCTCTTTCGGCTTCTCCTGCTTCTGCTTCTTGTGCTTCTCCTGCTTTTCTTTCTGCTTCTCATTCCGCTTTTGCTTCTCTTCTGCTTCTGCTTCTCCTCCTTCTCCTTCTCCTACTTCTGCTTCTCCTTCAGCTTCTGCTTCTTCTGTTTCTCCTGCTTCTCCTTCTGCATCTCCTTCTGCTTGTGCTTGTCCTTATGCTCCTTCTTCTTCTTCTTCTTCTCCTTCTCCTTCTTTTTCTTCTGCTTCTTCTGCTTTTCCTGCTTCTCCTTCTGCTTCTTCTGCTTCTCCTGCTTCTCCTTCTGCATCTTCTTCTGCTTCTGCTTCTCCTTCTCCTTCTTCTGCTTCTCCTTCTGATTCTCCTTCTGCTTCTTATTCTTCTGCTTTACCTGCTTCTCTTTCTTCTTCTCCTTCTGCTTCTCCTTCTGTTTCTCCTTCTCCTTCTTGTTCTTCTGCTTTTCCTTCGGCTTCTCGTTATGCTTATGCTACAACTGCTACTGCTTATACTCACACACACATTAACAATGAACTACGGAGAAAGAGTCTCAATAGGAGGTAAAGGTCCGATGAGGAAAACAAATTGAGCGAATTCAATCAGGGGACATCTCGTATATGAAAAAAAAATCATAATGAAACTTCGGATTTACAAGCAATAGATTCTAATTTTAAAAACTCGATAATGTTTCCTTGCGTACAGATTACATCTGGACTTCTCAGGAAAGCTTGAGGATTTTCAGCCATTGGTCCCCAGATGACCTGCCTGTTTTTTCACCTCAAAACCTCCCAGATGCTATCATTCCATCATCCTGCTGCTGAACTTTTTCCTGCTCGCCATTCCGTTTCTCATATGACCACCAGCTCATAACCACTTCAGCTACAAGGTTTCCATGTTCCCAGCCAGAAGTGAACATCACAGCGTCATTGCATTCCCTGGGGATGCTGATCACTACTAGGGATTGCCTACATAGCAG
>NW_012310597.1:0-2393 GCF_000151885.1 Dipodomys ordii | reverse complement strand
CTGCTTCTTCTGCTTCTTCTGCTTTTCCTGCTTCTCCTTCTGCTTCTGCTTCTTCTGCTTCTCCTGCTTCTCCTGCATCTTCTTCTGCTTCTGCTTCTCCTTCTCCTTCTTCTGCTTCTCCTTCTGATTCTCCTTGTGCTTCTTCTTTTTCTGCTTTACCTGCTTCTCTTTCTGCTTCTCCTTCTGCTTCTCCTTCTGTTTCTCCTTCTCCTTCTTGTTCTTCGGCTTTTCCTTCGGCTTCTCCTTCTGCTTCTGCTACAACGGCTACTGCTTCTATTCTTCTGTTTCTTCTGCTTCTCCTTCTGCTTTTGATTCTCTTTCTGCTTCTGCTTCTCCTTCAGCTTCTCATTCTGCTTCTCCAGATTCTACTTCTTCTGCTTCTCCTGCTTCTCCTTCTGCTTCAGGTTCTGCTTCTGCTTCATCGGATTCTTATGCTTCTGCTTCTCCTGCTTCTGCTTCTTCTGCTTCCCCACCTTCTCTTTCTGCTTCTCCTTCTGTTTCTGCTTCTCCTTCTGCTTCTGCTTCTTGTCCTTCTCCTGTTTCTTCTGCTTCTGCTTCTCCTGTTTCTGCATCTCCTGCTTCTCCTTCTGATGCTCTTTCTGCTTCTGCTGCTGCTTTTCCTTCTCCTGCTCCTTCTTCTGCTTCTCTTTCTGCTTCTCCTTCTGTTTCTCCTTCTCCTTCTCGTTCTTCTGCTTCTCCTTCTGCTTCTCCTTCTGCTTCTCCAGATTCTGCTTCTTCTGCTTCTACTGCTTCTCCTTCTGCTTCAGGTTCTGCTTCTGCTTCTTCGGCTTCTTCTGCTTCTGCTTCTCCTGCTTCTGTTTCTTCTCCTTCTTCTGTTTTTTCTGTTTCTGCTTCTCCTGGTTCTGCTTCTCCTGCTTCTCGTTCTGCTTCTTTTTCTGCTTCTCCTTCTCCTTCTTCTGCTTATCCTTCTGCTTCTGCTTCTGCTTCTCCTTCTGCTTCAATTTCTCCTTGTGATTCTCATTCTGCTTATGCGTCTTCTGTTTCTTCTGCTTCTCCTGCTTCTCCTACTTCTCGTGCTGCTTCTCCTTCTGCGTCTCTTTCTGCTTCTGCTTATCCTTTTGCTTCTCCTACTCCTAATCCTTCTCTTTCGCCTTCTCCTTCTTCTTCTTCTGCTTCTCCTGGTGCTTCTGCTTCTGCTTATTCGACTATTTCTGTTTCTTCTGCTTCAGATTGTGCTTCTTCTGTTTCTCCTTCTGCTTCAGATTCTGATTCTGCTTCTGCTTCTTCAGCTTCTCCTGTTTCTTCTGCTTCTGCTTCTCCTGCTTCTTCTGCTAATCCTGCTTCTCTTTCTGCTTCTCCTTCTGCTTTTGCTTCTCCTTCTTCTTCTGCTTCTGCTCTTCTCCTTCTTCTGTTTCTTTTGCTTCTGTTTCTTCTGCTTCTTCTTCTTCTGTTTCTTCTGATTCTACTTCTGCTTCTCCTTCTTCTCTTCTTTCTGCTTCTACTTCTGCTTCTTCTGATTCTCCTGCTTCTCCTTCTTGTTCTCCTTCTGTTTCTGCTTCTCTTTCTGCTTCTGCTTCTCCTTCTGCTGCTCCTTCTCCTTCTCCTACTTCTGCTTCTCCCACTGCTTCTGCTTCTTTTGCTTATTCTTTTTCTTCTGATTCTGCATCTCCTGCTTCTGCTTCTACTGCTTCTCCTTATGCTTCCCCTTATGCTGCTGCTTCTTCTTCTTCTTCCTCTTCTTCTCCTTCTTTTTCGTCTTCTTCTTCTTCCTTTCTTTCTTCAGCTTCTGCTTTTCCTGCTTCTTCTGCTTCTACTGTTTCTCTTTCTGCTTCTCATTCTGCTTCTGCTTCTCCTTCTCCTTCTCCTATTGCTTCTGCTGCACTTCCTTCTCCTACTCCTTCTCCTACTTCTGCTTCTCCTTCTGCTTCTGCTTCTTCTGCTTCTCCTGCTTCTCGTTCTGCATCTTTTTCTGCTTCTGCTTCTCCTTCTGCTTCTGCTACTCCTTCTTCTGATTCTCCTTCTGATTCTCCTTCTACTTCTCTTTCTGCTGTTCCTTCTCCTTCTTCTGCTTCTCCCTCTGATTCTTCTTCTTATGCTTATTCTTTTTCTACTGCTTCTGCTTCTCCTGCTTCTGCTTCTTCTGCTTCTACTTCTTCTCCTTATGATTCTCCTTCTCCTTCTCCTTCTTCTTCTTCTTCTTCTTCTTGTTCTTCTTCTTCTTCTTCTTCTTCTTCTTCTTCTTCTTCTTCTTCTTCTTCTTCTCTTTCTTCTGCTTCTTCTTTTCCTGCTTCTTCTGCTTCTCTTTCTGCTTATCATTCTGCTTCTGCTTCTACTTCTGCTAATCCTATTGCTTCTGCGGCTCTTCCTTCTCCTTCTCCTACATCTACTTCTCCTTCTGGTTCTGCTTCTTCTGCTTCTCCTGCTTCTCCTCT
>NW_012310596.1:0-2393 GCF_000151885.1 Dipodomys ordii | reverse complement strand
GCTTCTCCTGCTACTCTTTCTCCTTCTCCTTCTGCTTCTGTTTCTACTTCTGCTTCTGCTTCTGCTCTTCTCCTTCTTCTGTTATTGCTTCTGCTTCTCCTGATTCTTCTGCTTCTGCTTCTCCTTCTGCTGCTCCTTCGCCTTCTCCTTCTTCTGCTTCTCCCACTGATTCTGCTTCTTTTGCTTATTCTTTTTCTTCTGATTCTGCTTCTCCTGCTTCTGCTACTTCTGCTTCTACTGCTTCTCCGTATGCTTCTCCTTATGCTTCTCCTTATGCTTCTCCTTATGCTTCTGCTTCTTCTTCTGCATCTTCTTCTGTTTCAATTTCTCATTCTTCTGCTTTTCATTCTGCTTCTGCTTCTCCTGCTTCTGCTTCTCCTGCTTCTCCTTCTCCTTTTCTTTCTGCTTCTGCTTATCCTTCTGTTTCTTCTACTCCAAATCCTTCTCTTTCTTCTTCTCCTTCTTCTGCTTCTGCTTCTCCTTCTGCTTCCTCTTCTGCTTCTTCTGCTTTTTCTCTTTCTTCTACTTCAGCTTCTGTTTATTCTGCTTCTCCTTCTGCTTCTGCTTCTCCTTCTGCTTCTGCTCTTCTCCTTCTTCTGTTTCTTCTGCTTCTGCTTCTCCTGCTTCTTCTGCTTCTGCTTCTCCTGCTTCTCCTTCTGGTTCAGATTCTGCTTCTGCTTTTTCTGCTTCTTCTCCTTCTGCTTCTCCTGCTTCAGCTTCTTCTGCTTCTCCTGCTACTCTTTCTCCTTCTCCTTCTGCTTCTGTTTCTACTTCTGCTTCTGCTTCTGCTCTTCTCCTTCTTCTGTTTCTTCTGCTTCTGCTTCTCCTGATTCTTCTGCTTCTGCTTCTCCTTCTGCTGCTCCTTCGCCTTCTCCTTCTTCTGCTTCTCCCACTGATTCTGCTTCTTTTGCTTATTCTTTTTCTTCTGATTCTGCTTCTCCTGCTTCTGCTTCTTCTGCTTCTACTGCTTCTCCTTATGCTTCTCCTTATGCTTCTCCTTATGCTTCTCCTTATGCTTCTCCTCCTCCTTCTTCTTCTCCTTCTTCTTCTTCTTCTTCTTCTTCTTCTTCTTCTTCTTCTTCTTCTTCTTCTTCTTCTTCTTCTCTTTATTCTTCTTCTTCTTCTTCTCCTTCCTCTCCTTCATCTTCTTCTTCTTCTTCTTCTTCTTCTTCTTCTTCTTCTTCTTCTTCTTCTTCTTCTTCTTCTTCTTCTTCTTCTTCTTCTTCTTCTTCTTCTTCTTCTTCTTCTTCTCTTTCATCTGCTTCTGCTTTTCCTGCTTCTGCTTCTACTGCTTCTCTTTCTGCTTCTCATTCTGCTTCTGTTCTCCTTCTGCTTCTCCTATTGCTTCTGCTGCTCTTCCTTCTCCTTCTCCTACTTCTGCTTCTCCTTCTGCTTCTGCTTCTCCTTCTGCTTCTCCTTATATTTCTCTTTCTCCTTCTCCTTCTCGTTCTTCTGCTTCTACTTCTGCTTTTGCTTCTGCTACTTATGCTTCTTCTGTTTCTTTTGCTTCTGCTTCAGTTGCTTCTGCTTCTTAGCTTCTCATGCTTCTGTTTCTGCTTCTTCTTCTTCTTCTCTTTCGGGTTCTCCTGCTTCTGCTTCTTGTGCTTCTCCTGCTTCTCTTTCTGCTACTCATTCTGCTTCTGCTTCCCCTTCTGCTTCTGCTTCTCCTCCTTCTCCTTCTCCTTCTCCTACTTCTGCTTCTCCTTCAGTTTCTGCTTCTTCTGATTCTCCTGCTTCTCCTTCTGCATCTCCTTCTGCTTGTGCTTGTTCTTATGCTTCTTCTTCTTCTTCTGCTTCTCCTGCTTCTTTTGGTTCACCTTTTGCTTCTGCTTCTGATTTTCCTGCTTCTCATTCGGCTTCTCCCTCTGCCTCTCCTTCTGCTTCTCCTTCTGTTTCTCCTCCTTCTCGTTCTTCTGCTTTTCCTTCTGCTTCTCCTTCTGCTTCTACATCTTCTCCTTCTCCCTCTGCTTCTGCTTCTCATGCTTCTTCTTTTTCTTCTGCTTCTGCTTCTCCTGCTTCTTCTGCTTCTCTTTCTGCTTCTCCTGCTGCTTGTCCTTCTGCTCCTCCTTCTCCTTCTTCTACTTCTCCTTCTGCTTCTACTTCTACTTCTTCTTCTTCTCCTTCTGCTTCTCCTGCTTCTCCTTCTTCTTTTGCTTCTTCTTCTCCTTTTTCTTCTCCTTCTTCTTCTTCTTCTCCTTCTTCTTCTTTTCTTCTTCTTCTTCTTCTTCTTCTTCTTCTTCTTCTTCTTCTTCTTCTTCATACTTCTACATAAAACAACATATTCCAGGTCAGCATCATCAACATCCTTTTCAGAACTTCTGTCTCAGCTTCTCTGCATACGCATCTAGGGATAACGAGGAACCATATATACTTCCATAAATAAAGAAATACCC
>NW_012310595.1:0-2394 GCF_000151885.1 Dipodomys ordii | reverse complement strand
GATGAAGGAGAATGGAGAAGCAGTAGCAGAAGTAGATGCAGAGGAAATGCTATAGCAGAAGGAGATGCATAAGGATAATCAGGTAAAGCACAAGAAGCAGAAGCAGAAGGAGAGAAGATGTAGAAGAAGCAAAATCAGAAGAAGCATAAGCAGAAGTAGAATGAGAAGCCAACGAAGAGAAGCAGAACGAGAAGCAGAGAAGAAGAAGAAGCAGATGCGGGAGAAGCAGAAGAAGAAGAAACAGAAGAAGGAGAAGGAGCAGAAGCAGAAGGAGAAGGAAAAGCAGAAGGAGATGCTGAAAGAGATGCAGGAAAAGCAGAAGAAGCAGAAGCAGGAGAAGCAGAAACAGAAGGAGAAGCAGAAAGAGGAGGGGAAGCAGAAGAAGCAGAAGCAGGAGAAGCAGAAGCATAAGAATCCGAAGAAGCAGAAGCAAAACTTGAAGCAAAAGCGGAAGCAGGAGAAGCAGAAGAAGCAGAATCTGGAGAAGCTGAATGAGAAGTTGATGGAGAAGCAGAAGCTGAAAGAGAATCAAAAGCAGAAGGAGACTCAGAAGAAACAGAAGAAGCAGAAGCAGTAGCAGTTGCAGCAGAAGCAGAAGGAGAAGCAGAAAGAAAAGCAGAAGAACGACAAGGAGAAGGAGAAACAGAAGGAGAAGTTGAAGGAGAATCAGAAGGAGAAGCAGAAGAAGCAGAAGGAGAAGCAGAAGCAGAAGAAGCAGAAGGAGAAGCAGAAGGAGAAACAGAAGCAGAAGAAGCAGCAGAAGGAGAAGCAGAAGCAGAAGAAGATGCAGAAGGAGAAGCAGGAGAAGCAGAAGAAACAGAAGCAGAAGGAGAAGTAGAAGTAGGAGAAGGAAGAGCCGCAGAAGAAATAGGAGAAGCAGAAGGAGAAGCAGAAGCAGAATGAGAAGCAGAAAGAGAAGCAGTAGAAGCAGAAGAAGCAGGAAAAGAAGAAGCAGAAGAAAGAGGAGAAGAAGAAGAAGAAGAAGAAGAAGAAGAAGAAGAAGAAGAAGAAGAAGAAGAAGAAGAACAAGAACAAGAACAAGAACAAGAAGAACAAGAAGAAGAACAAGAAGGAGGAGGAGGAGGAGGAGGTGAAAGTGGAGGAGGAGGAGAAGGAGAGGCATAAGGAGAAGCAGAAGAAGCAGGAGAAGCAGAAGCAGAAGAAAAAGAATAAGCAAAAGAAGCAGAATCAGAGGGAGAAGCAGAAGAAGGAGAAGGAGCAGAAAGAGAAGGAGAAGCAGAAGAATGAGAAGCAGAAGCAGAAGAAGCAGCAGAAGGAGAAGCAGAAGCAGAAGAAGATGCAGAAGGAGAGCAGGAGAAGCAGCAGAAGCAGAAGCAGAAGGAGAAACAGAAGTAGGAGAAGGAGAAGGAGAAGGAAGGGCAGCAGAAGCAATAGGAGAAGAAGAAGGAGAAGCAGAAGCAGAATGAGAAGCAAAAAGAGAAGCAGTAGAAGCAGAAAAACCAGGAGAAGCAGAAGAAAGAGAAGAAGAAGAAGAAGAAGGAGAAGAAGAAGAAGAAGAAGAAGAAGAAGAAGAAGAAGAAGAAGAAGAAGAAGAAGAAGAAGAAGAAGGAGAAGCATAAGGAGAAGCAGTAGATGCAGGAGAAGCAGAAGAAATAGAATAAGCAAAAGAAGCAGAAGCAGAAGCAGTGGGAGAAGCAGAAGAAGGAGAAGGAGAAGCAGAAGGAGAAGCAGAAGCAGAAAGAGAAGCAGAAACAGAAGGAGAACAAACGGAGAAGCAGGAGAATCAGAAGGAGCAGAAGTAGAAACAGAAAGAGAAGTAGAAGAAGGAGAAGCAGAAGTAGAATCAGAAGAAACAGAAGAAGAAGAAGAAGAAGAAGAAGAAGAAGAAGAAGAAGAAACAGAAGCAAAAGAAACAGAAGAAGGAGAAGAGCAGAAGTAGAAGCAGAAGGAAAAGCAGAAGCAGAAGGAGAAGCAGAAAGAGAAGCAGGAGAAGCTGAAGAAGCAGGAGAAGCAGAAGCAGAAGAAACAGGAGAAGCCGAAGAAGCAGAAGCAGAATCTGAAGCAGAAGGAGAAACAGAAGAAGCACAATGTGAAGCAGAAGCAGAAGAAACAGAAATAGTAGAATAAGCAGAAGCAGAAGCACCAGGAGAAGCAGAAGAAGAAGAAGGAGAAGGCGAAAGAGAAGGATTAGGAGTAGGAGAAGCAATAGGATAAGCAGAACCAGAAAGAGATGCAGAAGGAGAAGCAGCACGAGAAGTAGGAGTAGCAGGAGAAGAAGAAGCAGGAGAAGCAGAAGAAACAGAAGGCGCAGAGGCAGAAGGAGAAGCAGAAGGAGATTTTGATGCAGTAGCAGAAGCAGAAGGTAGAAGCTGATTTCTTTATGTTTTTTTCTTTATGATGGGATTTTTGTCTTTTTTTTTTGTTTTTTTTTTT
>NW_012310594.1:0-2394 GCF_000151885.1 Dipodomys ordii | reverse complement strand
CTTCTGTTTCTATTTCTGCTTCTCCTTCTGCTTCTGCTTCTCCTTCTGCTCCTTCTCCTTCTTCTGTTTCTTCTTCTTCTTCTGCTTCTCCCGCTTCTGTTTCTTCTGCTTCTCCTGATTGTCCTTCTGCTTCTGCTTCTCCTTCTCCCTCTTTTGCTTCTCTTTCTGCTTCTGCTTCTTCTGATTCTCCAACTTCTCCTTCTGTTTCTGCTTCTCTTTCTTCTTCTGCATCTCCTTCTGCTTCACCTTCTGCTGCTCCTTCTCCTTCTTCTGTTTCTCCCTCTGCTTCTACTTCTGCTTCTTATGCTTCTTCTTTTTCTTCTGCTTCTGCTTCTCCTGCTTCTGCTTCTTATGCTTCTACTGCTTCTTCTTCTGGTTCTGCTTCTTCAGCTTCTAATTCTCTTTCTGCTTCTGCTTCTCCTGCTTGTTTTTCTGCTTCTTCTGCTGCTTCTCCTTCTGCTGCTTCTTTTAATACTCCTTGTGCTTCTCTTTTTGCTTCTCCTTCTGCTTCTGCTTCTGCTTCTTCTGTTTCTCCTGCCTGAATTTCTGGTTCTACTTCTTCTGCTGCTTCTCCTTCTGCTTCTGCTTCTCCTTCTGCTAATGTTTCTGCTTCTTCTGCTTCTTCTATTTCGGCTTCTCCTGCTTCTGCTTCTTGTGCTTCTCCTGCTTCTCTTTCTGCTTCTCATTCTGCTTCTGCTTCTCCTTCTGCTTCTCCTCCTTCTCCTTCTCCTACTTCTGCTTCTCCTTCAGCTTCTGATTCTTCTGCTTCTCCTGCTTCTCCTTCTGCATCTCCTTCTGCTTGTGCTTGTCCTTATGCATCTGCTTCTGCTTCTCCTTTCCTTCTCCTCTTTTGCTTATCCTTTTGCTCTGCTTCTTCTGCTTTTCTGCTTCTCCTTCTGCTTCTGCTTCTTCTGCTTCTGCCTGCTTCTCTTCTGCATCTTCTTCTGCTCTTCTTCTCTTTCTCGTCTCTGCTTCTCCTTCTGATTCTCCTTCTGTTCTTCTTCTTCTGCTTTACCTGCTTCTCTTTCTTCTTCTCCTTCTGCTTCTCCTTCTTTTTCTCCTTCTCCTTCTTGTTCTTCTGCTTTTCCTTCTGCTTCTCCTTCTGCTTCTGCTACAACGGCTACTGCTTCTACTTCTTCTGTTTCTTCTGCTTCTCCTTCTGCTTTTGATTCTCTTTCTGCTTCTGCTTCTCCTTCAGCTTCTCCAGATTCTCCTTCTTCTGCTTCTCCTGCTTCTCGTTCTGCTTCAGGTTCTACTTCTGCTTCTTCGGATTCTTATTCTTCTGCTTCTCCTTCTGCTTCTGCTTCTGCTCTTCTTCTTCTGTTTCTTTTGCTTCTGATTCTTCTGCTTCTGCTTCTTCTGTTTCTTCTGATTCTACTTCTGCTTCTCCTTTTTCTCCTTCTCTTTCTGCTTCTACTTCTGCTTCTTCTGATTCTCCTGCTTCTCCTTCTTGTTCTCCTTCTGTTTCTGCTTCTCTTTCTGCTTCTGCTTCTCCTTCTGCTGCTCCTTCTCCTTCTCCTTTTTCTGCCTCTCCCACTGCTTCTGCTTCTGCTTCTTTTGCTTATTATTTTTCTTCTGTTTCTGCTTCTCCTGCTTCTGCTTCTTCTGCTTCTACTGCTTCTCCTTATGCTTCTCCTTATGCTTCTCCTTATGATGCTTCTTCTTCTTCTTCTTCTTAGTCTTCTTCTTCTTCTTCTTCTTCTTCTTCTTCTTCTTCTTCTTCTTCTTCTTCTTCTTCTTCTTCTTCTTCTTCTCCTGCTTCTTCTCTTTCTCTTTCTTCTGCTTCTGCTTTTCCTTATGCTTATTCTTCTGTTTCTGCTTCTCCTTCTGCTTCTTCTGCTTCTCCTTCTGATTCTCCTTCTGCTTCTGTTTCTCCTTCTTTTTCTCGTTCTTCTGCTTTTCCTTCTGCTTCTCATTCTGCTTCTGCTGCAACTGCTACTGCTTCTTCTGTTTCTTCTGCTTCTCCTTCTGCTTTTGATTCTCTTTCCGCTTCTGCTTCTCCTTCAGCTTCTCATTCTGCTTCTCCAGATTCTGCTTCTTCTGCTTCTCCTGCTTCTCCTTCTGCTTCAGGTTCTGCTTCTGCTTCTTCGGATTCTTCTGCTTCTGCTTCTCCTGCTTCTGCTTCTTCTGCTTAACCTCCTTCTCTTTCTGCTTCTGCTTCTCCTTCTGTTTCTGCTTCTCCTTCTGCTTCTGCTTCTTTTCCTTCTCCTGTTTCTTCTGCTTCTGATTCTCCTGATTCTGCATCTCCTGCTTCTCCTTCTGCTGCTCTTTCTGCTTCTCCTAATGCTTTTCCTTCTCATGCTCCTTCTTCTGATTCTCATTCTGCTTCAAAAATTACTAATAAACATAAATACATCAACTTTTCAATCAGCATACCTTCTACTTAAGCTACTT
>NW_012310593.1:0-2394 GCF_000151885.1 Dipodomys ordii | reverse complement strand
GGGACACAGAGGGGAAACAGCGTGACACAGCATGACACAGCGTGGGACAACGTGGACACAGTGCGACACAGCGTGGAACAGAGCGAGAACACAGCGGGACACAGCGGGACAAGCAGGGATACAATGGGACACAGCGGGACACAGCGGGGCACAGCGGGGACAAAGCGTTGGACACAGAATGTCACAGCGGTACACAGCGGGGGATACAGCAGGACACAGTTGGGGACACAGCCGGACACATTGGGAGACACAGCGGGGGACCCAGTGGGGGACACAGCAGGACACAGCGGGACACAGCGGGGACAGAGCGGGACATAGCGTGACACAGCGGGACACAGCGGGGGACACAGCGGGACACAGAGGGGGACACAGCGGGACACAGCGGGGGACACAGCGGGACACAGCAGGACACAGCGTGGGACACAGCGGGGGACACAGCGGGGGACACAGCGGGACACAGCGGGGACACAGATGGTCACAGCGGGGTACACAGAGGGACAGAGCGGGGACAATGCGAGGACACAGCCCAACACAGTGGGGAATACCGCGAGACACAGCGGGACACAGCAGAACATAGCGGGGACACAGCAGGAGACACAGCGGGACACAGCGGGGGACACAGTGGGGAAACAGCGGGACACAGCGGGCAACACAGCGAGGGAAAGCGGGGACACACCGGGGAACAATGGGGACACAACGGGAAACAGCGGAGGACACAGCGGGGGACACAGATGGACACAGAGGGGACAAGAGAGGACACAGCGGGACAAGAGCGGGACACAGTGGGGACACAGTGGGACACAGCGGGACACAGCGAGGGACAGAGCAGGACACTGCGAGGGACACAGCGGGGAACACAGCGGGACTCAGCGGGGACACAGCGGGATACACAGTGGGCCACAGCGGAGACATAGCGGAGACACAGAGGGACACAGCAGGACACAGCGGGACATAGCGGGACCCCGCGGGGGACACAGCGGGAGACAGAGGGACACAGCAGGTACACAGCAGTAGACACAGCGGTACACAGCGGGGGACACAGCGGGACACAGCGGGGGACACAGGGAGGACACAGCGGGACACAGCGAGGGACACAGCAGGCCACAACGTGGTACACAGCAGGACACAGCGGGGGACACAGCGGGGGACACAACGGAACACAGTGTGGGACAAAGCGGAAGACAGCGGGGGACACAGCGAGGACACAGCGGGACACAGCAGGGACACAGATGGGACTCAGGGGGGACACAATGGGGGACAAAGCGGGACACCACGGGACACAGTGGGACACAGCAGGACAAAGCGGGGACACTGCGGGCACACAGCGGGACAAAGCGGGGGACACAGTGAGGACACAGCGGGACACAGTGGGGGATACAGCCGCACAATGCGGGGGAAAGAGCGGGGGCCACTGTAGGACTCAGCGGGGACACAGCGGGACAGAGTGGGACACATGGGGGCAGAATGAGACACAGCGTGACACAGTCGGACACAGCCGGGGACACAGCGGGACACAACGGGGGATACAGTGAGGACACAGCGGGACATAACGGGGGATACAGCGAGGACACAGCGGGACACAGCGGGGGACACAGCGGGGACACAGCGGGGGACACAGCGGGGGACACAGCGGGACACAGCGGGGGACACAGCAGGGGACACAGTGGGAGACACAGCGGGACAAAGCAGGGACACAGATGGGACTCAGCGGGGGACACAGCGGAGGACAAAGCGGGACACAGCAGGGACACAGATGGGACTCAGCGGGGGACACAGCGGAGGACAACGCGGGACACCACGGACACAGTGGGACACAGCGGCACAAAGCGGGGACACTGCGGGCTCACAGCGAGACAAAGCGGGGGACACAGCGAAGACACAGCGGGACACAGTGGGGGATAAAACCGGAGAAAGCGGGGGACAGAGCAGGGGATACTGGTGGACTCAGCGGGGACACATCGGGACAGAGTGAGACACATCGGGGACAGAGTGGGACGCAGCGTGACACAGTGGGACACAGCCGGGGACACAGCGGGACACAACGGGGGATACAGTGAGGACCCAGCGGGACACAGCGGGACATAGCGGGGGAAACAGCAGGGGACACAGCGGGACACAGCGGGGGACACAGCGGGAGACACAGTGGGACACAGCAGGGGACACAGTGAAGAAAGAGCGGAACACAGCGGGGACACAGCGAGGACACAGCGGGGGACACAGCGGGGGACACAGCGGTTCACAGCGGGGACAAAGAGGGACACAGCGTGACACAGCGGGACACAGCGAGCGACAGAGCGGGACACAGCGAGAGACACAGCAGGGACACAGCGGGGGGACACAGCGGGAGACACAGCAGGGACACAGCGGGGGGACACAGGCGGGGACACAGTGGGA
>NW_012310592.1:0-2394 GCF_000151885.1 Dipodomys ordii | reverse complement strand
CTGTGGGACACAGCAAGGACACAGCGGGATTTTGCGGGACACTGCGGGGCACAGAGGGGGACACAGGGGGACACAGCGGGTTACACAGGGAGGACACAGCGGAACACAGCTTGGGACAAAGCGAGGACACAGCGGGAAACAGCGAGACACATCGGGACCCAGCGGGGACCCAGCGGGGACCCAGCAGTGGACACAGCGGGACACAGCGGGGGACAAAGCAGGACACCACGGAACACAGCAGGACACAGCGTGAAACAGCGGTGAACCTGCGGGTACACAGCGGGACACAGCGGGGGACACAGCGGGACACAGCGGGACACAGCGGGGGACACAGCCGGACACAGCAGGGACACAGCGGGGACACAGCGGGACCCAGCAGGACACAGCGGGGGACACAGCGGGACACAGCGGGACACAGCGGGGGACACAGCAGGGACACAGTGGGACACAGTAGGACACAGCGTGGGACAAAGCAGGAGACAGCGGAGGACACAGCGAGGACACAGCTGGACACAGCGGGGACACAGAGGGGACTCAGCAGAGGACATAGAGGGGAAAAAGCGGGACACCACGGGACACAGTAGGACACAGCGGGACACAGTGGGGACACTGCGTGACACAGCCAGGGGACACAGCGGTGGACAGCGGGGGACAGAGAAGGGACACAGCGGGACACAGAGGGGACACAGCTGGACACAGAAGGGTACACAGCGGGACACAGCGGACACACAGCGGGGACAGAGCTGGACACAGAGGGACACAGAAGGGACAGAGCGTGACACAGCTGGACACTGAGGGAGACAGAGCGAGGACACAGCCGGACACAGCGAAACACAGCGTGACACAGTGGGGACACAGCAGGGGACACAGCGGGACACAGCGGGGGACACAGCGGGACACAGCGGGGTACACAGCAGGGACAAAGCGGGACACAGAGGGGCACACAGGGAGGACACAGCGGGACACAGCGGTGACAAAGCGGGAAACGGCGTGGGACACAGCGTGGGACACAGCGAGGACACAGCGGCACACAGCGGTGACAAAGCGGAACACAGCGGGGGACACAGCGGGACACAGCGGGACACAGCGTCGATAGAGCGGGGACAGAGCGGGACACAGCGGTGACACAGCGGGAGTCAGCGGGGGACACAGCGGGGGACACAGCGGGACACAGCGGGACACAGCGGGGGACACAGCGAGGGACACAGCGGGGGACACAGCGGGACACAGTGGGGAACACAGAGAGGACACAGCAGGACCCAGCGGGACACAGCGTCGATACAGCGGGGACACAGCGGGACACAGCGGGGTCACTGCGGGACACAGTGGGGGACAAAGCGGGACACAGCGGGACACAGCGGGACACAGCGGGGACGCAGCAGGACACAGCGGGACACGGCGGAGGACACAACAGGACACAGAGGGGGACACAGTGGGGGAAACACCTGGACACAGCGGGGAACACAGCGGGGAACACAGCGAGGACACAGTGGGACCCAGCGGGACACAGCGTCGATACAGCGGAGACACAGCATTACACAGCACGGTACAAAGCTGTGGACACAACGGGACACAGTGGGGGCACAGCGGGACACAGCGGGACGCAGTGGGACACAGCGGGGACAAAGCGTGAGACACAGCAGGGGACAGAGCTGGAGACAGCGGGGACACAGCGGGGACACAGCGGGGACACAGCGGGACACAGCGAGTACACAGCGGGACAGAGCGGGACACTGCAGGGCACAGCGGGGGACACAGAGGGCCACAGCGGGGGACACAGCGAGGACACAGCGGGACACAGCGGGGACACAGGTGGCTGAGGGGGGGCCACAGCGGGGGACAAAGCGGGACACCACGGAACACAGCGTGAAACAGCGGTGAACCTGCGGGGACACAGCGGGACACAGCGGGGACACAGCGGGGACCCAGCGGGACCCAGCAGGACACAGCGGGACACAGCAGGACACAGCGGGGGACACAGCGGGACACAGCGGGGGACACAGCGGGACACAGCGGGGACACAGAGGGGACTCAGCAGGGGACATGGCGGGGGACAAATCGGGACACCAAAGGCACAGTGGGACACAGCGTGACACAGCGGGGACACTGCGGGGACACAGCGGGACAAAGCGGGGGACCCAGCGGGACAAAGCGGGACCCAGCAGGACCCAGCGGTGAAACAGCGGGGACACAATGGGACACAGCGAGGACACAGCGGGACACAGTGGGGGACACAGCGGGACACAGCAAGGCACAACGGGGTCACAGCAGTGGACACAGCGGGACACAGCGGGGGACACAGCCAGACACAGCAGGGACACAGCGGGCCACAGTGGGGGACACAGCAGGGACACATTGGACACAGTTGGGGACACAGCGGGACACAGCGGGGAC
>NW_012310591.1:0-2394 GCF_000151885.1 Dipodomys ordii | reverse complement strand
CTGTGTGCCCCCTGTGTCCCACTGTGTACCCCGCTGTGTCCAGCTGTGTTCCCGCTGTGTCCCGCTGTGTCCCGCTGTGTTCCCAGCTGTGTCCCGCTGTGTACCCCTCTGTGTCCCCCTCTGTGTCCCGCTGTGTTCCCCGCTGTGTCCCGCTGTGTCCCCCGCTGTGTCCCTGCTGTGTCCCCGTTGTGTACTGCTGTATACTGCTGTGTCCCCCGCTGAGTCCCGCTGTGTCTCCGCTGTGTCCCGCTGTGTTCCCCATGTGTCCCCCGCTGTGTCCCACCGTGTCCCATTGTGTCCCCCACTGTTTCCCCCGCTGTGTCCGGCTGTGTCCCCCGCTGTGTGCCGCTGTGTCCCGCTATGTCCCCTGCTTTGTCCTGCTGTGTCCCCGCAGTGTCCCCGCTGTGTCCCGCTGTGTCACACTGTGTCCCGTGGTGTCCCACTTTGTCCCCCGCTGTTTCCCCCGCTGTGTCCTCCGCTGAGTCCCCTCTGTATCGACGCTGTGTCCCGCTGTGTCCCGCTGTGTCCTCGCTGTGTTCCCCGCTGTGTCCCGCTGTGTCCCCTGATGTGTCCCCCTCTGTGTCCTCGCTGTGTCCCCCGCTGTGTCCCGCTGTGTCCTCGCTGGGTCCCCTGCTGTGTCCCGCTGTGTCCCCCACTGTGTCCCGCTGTGTCCGACTGTGTCCCGCTCTGTCCCCGCTGTGTCCCGCTCTGTCCCCGCTGTGTGCCCGCTGTGTCCCGCTGTGTTCCCCGCTGTGTCCAGCTGTGTCACCGAGGTGTCCCGCTGTGGCCCTACTCTTTCTCCGCTCTGTCCCCTGATTTGTTCCGCTGTGTCCCGCTGTGTCCCCCGCTTTGTCCTACTGTGTCCCCACAGTGTCCCGCTGTGTCCCGCTGTGTCTCACTGTGTCCCGTGGTGTCCCTCTTTGTCCCCCGCTGTGTTCCCCGCTGAGTCCCCTCTATGTGGCCGCTGTGTCCTGCTGTGTGCTCACTGTGAACCCCGCTGTCTCCCGCTTTGTCCCCCGCTGAGTTCCGCTGTGTCCCGCTGCGTCCTCGCTGTGTCCCCCGCTGTGTCCCGCTGTGTCCCCGCTATGTCCCCAGCTGTGTTCCGCTGTGTCCTGCTCTGTATCCCGCTGTGTCCCGCTACGTTCCCGCAGTGCCCCGCTTTGTCCCGCTGTGTCCTCGCTGTGTCCCCCGCTGTGTCCTGTTGTGTCCCCAGCTGTGTACCTCGCTGTGTCCCGCTGTGTCCCTGCTGAATCGAGGCTGGGTCCCGCTGGGTCCCGCTGGGTCCTCCCTGTGTCCCCTGCTGTGTCCTGCTGTGTCCGCCATTGTGTCCCGTTGTGTCTACTGCTTTGTCCCCACTGTGTCCCGCTGTGTCCCGCTGTGTCCTTGCTGTGTCCCACGCTGTGTTCCGCTGTGGCCTCGCTTTTTTCCCCGCTGTGTCCCGCTGTGTACCCCTCTGTGTCCCCCGCTGTGTCTCGCTGTGTCCCCCGCTGTGTCCATGCTCTTTCCCCTCTGTGTCCCGCTGTGTCCCGCTGTGTACTGCTGTGTCCCCGCTGAGTCCCGCTGTGTCCCCGCTGTGTCCCAATGTGTCCTCGCTCTGTCCCCCACTGTGTACCGCTGTGTGCTTCCTGTATCCCATGCTGTGTCCCGCTGTGTCCCCGCTGTGTCCCCCGCTATGTCCCGCTTTGTCCCCCGCTGTGTCCCGCTCTGTCCTTGCTTTGTCCCCCACTGTGTGCCACTGTGTCCTCGCTGTGTCCCCCGCTGTGTCGTGCTGTGTCCTTTTGTGTCACGCTGTTTCCCCGCTGTGTCCCTGCTGTGTCCCTCTGTGTACCCCGCTGTGTCCAGCTTTGTCCCCGCTGTGTCTCGCTGTGTCCCACGCTCTGTCCCACATTTTGTCCCGCAGTGTCCCCCGCTGTGTCCCGCTGTGTCCCCCGCTGAGTCCCCGTTGTGTCACCGCTGTGTCCCGCTGTGTCCTTGCTGTGTCCCCTGCTTTCTCCCACTCTGTCCCCCGCTGTGTCTCACACTTTGTCCCTGCTGTGTCCCACTGTGTCCCGCTGTGTCCGGCTGTGACCCCACTGTGTCCCGTTGTGTCCAAAGCTGTGTACCACGCTGTGTAACGCTGTGTCCCCGCTGTATCGACGCTGTGTCCCGCTGTGTCCTCGCTGTGTTTCCCGCTGTGTCCCGCTGTGTCCCCCGCTGTGTCCCCCTCTGTGTCCTCACTGTGTCCCCTGCTGTGTCCAGCTGAGTCCTCACTGGGTCCCCAACTGTGTCCCGCTGTGTCCCCCTCTATCTGGCTGTGTCCCGCTCTGTCCCCGCTGTGTCCCACTTTGTCCCGCTGTGTCCCCGCTGTGTGCCTGCTGTGTCCCACTGTGTCTGCCGCTTTGTCCCGCTGTGTCC
>NW_012310590.1:0-2394 GCF_000151885.1 Dipodomys ordii | reverse complement strand
GCGAGGACACAGCGGCACACAAACGGGGGACACAGCAAGGGCACATTTTTGGACACAGCGGGGGACACAGCAAGACATAGCGGGGGACACAGCGGGGGACACAGAGGGACACAACGGGACTCAGCGGGGGACACAGCAGTACACAGCGGGACACAGCGGGGACACAGCAGTACACAGCGGGACACAGCGGGGACACAGCAGCGACACAGCGGGGGACACAGGGATGACACAGCGGGACCCAGCGGGACCCAGCGTCGATACAGCAGGGACACAGCGGGACACAGAGGGTAAAAAAGCCAGGACACAGCGAAACACAGCGGGGACACAGCCGTAGACACAGTGGGACACAGGGGCGGACACAGCGGGACACAGCGGGGAACACAGCGAGGACACAGCGGGACCCTGCGCGACACAGCGTCGATACAGCGGGGACAGAGCGTTACACAGCGAGGTACACAGCTGTGAACACAGCGGGACACAGCGCGACACAGTGGGACACAGCAGGCACAAAGCTTGAGACACAGCGGGGTACAGAGTGGGAGACAGCGGGGAACACAGCGAGGACACAGCGGGACACAGCGCTGACACTGCGGGGGACACAGCGGTACACAGCGGGGAACACAGCAGGGGACACAGCGGGACACAGCGGGACACAGCGGGGGACAAAGGGAGGACACAGCGGGACACAGCGGGGGACACAGCGAGGACACATTGGGACACAGCAGGGACACAGCGGGGACTCAGCGGGGGACACATCGGGATACAGCGGAGAACACAGCAAGGACACAGCGGGACACAGTGAGACACAGCGGGACACAGCGGGGGACACAGCGGGACACAGCGGGGAACACAGGGAGGACATAGCGGGACCCAGCGGGACCCAGCGCCGTTACAGCGGGGACACAGCAGGACACAGCGGGGTGCACAGCTGGGGACACAACGGGACACTCGGGGGACACAGCGAGGACACAGCGGGACACAGCGGGACACAGCGGGGACACTGCGGGAACATAGTGGGACACACCGGCGACACAGATGGGACTCAGCGGGACAAAGCGGGGGACACAGCGGGACACAGCTAGGGACACAGCAGGGACAAAGCGGCAGACAGCCGGGGACACAGCGAGGACACAGCGGGACACAGCGGCGACACAGATGGGACTCAGCGGGACAAAGCGGGGGACACAGCGGGACACAGCGGGACACAGCGGGGGACACAGCGGGGGACAGCGGAGACAGAGAGGGGCCAAAGCGAGACACAACGGTGACACAGCTGGACACAACAGAGTACACAACGGGACACAGCGGGCACACAGCGGGGACACAGAGGGACATAGCGGGACAAAGCAGAACACAGCGGGTGTCACAGCGGGACACAGCAGGGGACCCAGCGAGGACACAGCGGGACACAGCGGGAGACACAGCTGGGGACACAGCGGGACACAGCGGGGAACACATCGAGGACACAGTGGGACCCAGCAGGAGACAGCGTCGATACAGCAGGGACACAGCGGGACACAGCAGGACGCAGCTGGGGACACAGCGGGGGACACAGCGGGACACAGCGGGTCACAGCGGGGGACACAGCAGGGGACACAGCGGGGGACAGCAGAGGACAGAGAGGGGACACAGCGGCGACACAGAGGGGACTCAGCGGGGGACACAGCGTGGGAAAAAGTGGGACACCACGGGACACAGTGTTACACAGCGGGACACAGTGGGGACACTGCGGGACACAGCAGGACAAAGCGGGGGACACAGCGGGACACAGCGGGACACAGCGGGGGACCCAGCGGGGGACAGCAGAGACAGAGAGTGGCCACAGCGAGACACAGCGGGGACAAAGCTGGACACAGCGGGGTACACAGAGGGACACAGCTGGGACACAGCGGGGAAACAGCGTGACACAACAGGACACAGCGGGAAACAGCGGGGGACACAGCGAGGACACAGCGGCACACAACGGGGGACACAGCAAGGACACAGTGGGACACAGCGGGGGACACAGCAAGACATAGCGGGGGACACAGCGGGGGACACAGAGGGACACAACGGGACTCAGCGGGGGACACAGCAGTACACAGCGGGACACAGCGGGGACACAGCAGGGACACAGCGGGGGGCACAGGGATGACACAGCGGGACCCAGCAGGACCCAGCGTCGATACAGCAGGGACACAGCGGGACACAGAGGGTAAAAAAGCGAGGACACAGCGGAACACAGCGGGGACACAGCCGTAGACACAGCGGGACACAGTGGTGGACACAGCGGGACACAGCGGGGAACACAGCGAGGACACAGCGGGACCCTGCGCGACACAGCGTCGATACAGCGGAGACAGAGCGTTACACAGCGAAGTACACAGCTGTGAACACAGCGGACACAGCGCGACA
>NW_012310589.1:0-2394 GCF_000151885.1 Dipodomys ordii | reverse complement strand
GACGCTGTGTCCCGCTGGGTCCCACTGTGTCCTCGCTGTGTTCCCTGCTGTGTCCCACAGTGTCCCCTGCTGTGTCCCCCGCTGTGTCCTCGCTGTGTCCCCCGCTGTGTCCGGCTGTGTCCTCGCTGTGTCCCCCGCTGTGTCCCGCTGTGTCCCCTGCTGTGTCCCGCTGTGTTCTCGCTGTGTCCCGCTCTGTCTCCCCCTTGTCCCCGCTGTGTCCCGCTGTGTCCCTTGGTGTATCGCTTTGTCCCCCGCTGTGTCCCCCGCTGAGTCCCCGCTGTGTCACCGCTGTGTCCCGCTCTGCCCTCCCTGTGTCCCCCGCTGTGTCCCGTAGTGTCCCCTGATGTGTCCCGCTGTGTCTACTGCTTTGTTCCTGCTGTGTCCCTCTGTGTCCCGCTGTGTCCCCCTGTGTCCTCACTGTGTCCCACACTGTGTTCCGCTGAGTCCTTGCTGTGTCCCCCGATGTGCCCCGTTGTGTCCCCAGCTGTGTACCCCGCTGTGGCCCACTCTGTCCACGCTGAATCGACGCTGTGTCCCACTGTGTCCTGCTGTGTCCTCGCTGTGTCCACCGCTGTCTCCCGCTCTATCCCCCGCTGTGTCTCACGCTTTGTCCCTGCTGTGTCCCACTATGTTCCGCTGTGTCCTGCTGTGCCCCCACTGTGTCCTGTTGTGTCCACAGCTGTGTACCACGCTGTGTAACGCTGTGTCCCCACTGTATCGACGCTGTGTCCCGCTGGGTCCCGCTGGGTCCTCGCTGTGTTCCCCGCTGTGTCCCGCAGTGTCCCCCGCTGTGTCCCCCGCTGTGTCCTCGCTGTGTTCCCCGCTGTGTCCCGCTGTGTCCCGCTCTGTCCCTGCTGTGTGCCGCTGTGCCCTGCTGTGTCCTCGCTGTGTCCCCCGCTGGGACCCGCTGTGTCCCCTGCTGTGTCCCGCTGGGTCCCGCTGTGTCCCGCTCTGTCCCTGCTGTGTCCCGCTGTGTCCTGCTGTGTCCTCGCTGTGTCCCCCGCTGTCTCCCGCTCTGTCCCCCGCTTCGTCTCACGATTTGTCCTCGCTGTGTCCCACTGTGTCCCGCTCTGTCCCGCTGTGCCCCCACTGTGTCCTGTTGTGTCCACAGATGTGAACCACGCTGTGTAACGCTGTATCCCCGCTGTATCGACGCAGTGTCCCGCTGGGGCCCGCTGTGTCCTCGCTGTGTTCCCCGCTGTGTCCCGCTGTGTCCCACTCTGTCCCTGCTGTGTGCCGCTGTGCCCTGCTGTGTCCTCGCTGTGTCCCCCGCTGTCTCCCGCTCTGTCCCCCGCTGTGTCTCACGATTTGTCCTCGCTTTGTCCCACTGTGTCCCGCTGTGTCCCGCTGTGCCCCCACTGTGTCCCCTTGTGTCCACAGATGTGTACCACACTGTGTAACGCTGTATCCCCGCTGTATCGACGCTGTGTCCCGCTGGGTCCCGCTGTGTCCTCGCTGTGTTCCCTGCTGTGTCCCGCTGTGTCCCCTGGAGTGTCCCTCGCTGTGTTCCTCTCTGTGTCCCGCGCTGTGTCCCGCTGTGTCCTCGCTGGGCCCCCCGCGGTTTCCCGCTGGGTCCCCCGCTGGGTCCCGCTATATCCCAATGTGTCCCCTGCTGTGTACCCTGCTTTGTCCCGCTGTGTCCGTCGCTGTGTCCCGCTGGGTCCCGCTGGGTCCTCGCTGTGTCCACCGCTGTCTCCCGCTCTGTCCCCCGCTGTGTCTCACGCTTTGTCCCCGCTGTGTCCCACTGTGTCCGTTGTGTCCCGCTGTGCCCCCACTGTGTCCCGTTGTGTCCACAGCTGTGTACCACGCTGTGTAACGCTGTGTCCCTGCTGTATCGACGCTGTGTCCCGCTGGGTCCTGCTGTGTACCTCGCTGTGTTCCCCGCTGGGTCCCGCAGTGTCCCCCGCTGTGTCCCGCTGTGTCCCGCTGTGTCCCGCTCTGTCCCTGCTGTGTCTTCGCTGTGTACTCCGTTGAGTCAGGCTGTGTCAACACTGTGTCTCGCTGTGTCCCCTCTCTGTCTCCGCTGTCCCCCGCTGTGCCCCCACTGTGTCCCGCTGTGTCCCGCTGTGTCCCCCGCTTTATCCCGCTGTGTCCCCGCAGTGTCCCCGCTGTGTCCCGCTGTTTCACACTGTGTCCCATGGTTTCCCGCTTTGTCCCATGCTGTGTCCCCTGCTGAGTCCCCTCTGTGTCGCCGCTGTGTCCTGCTGTGTCCTTGCTGTGTCCGCCGCTGTCCCCCACTTTGTCCCAAGCTGTGTCCCGCAGTGTCCCGCTGTGTCCCCGCTGTATCGACGCTGTGTCCCACTGGTTCCCGCTGTGTCCTCCCTGTGTTCCCCGCTGTGTCCCGCTGTGTCCACTGCTGTGTCCCGCTGTGTCTACTGCTGTGTCCCCGCTGTA
>NW_012310588.1:0-2394 GCF_000151885.1 Dipodomys ordii | reverse complement strand
ATCCCCCGCTGTGTCCCGCTGTGTCCCCCGCTGTGTCCCGCTGTGTCCTCGCTGGGTACCCCGCTGTGTCCCGCTGTGTCCTCGCTGTGTCCCGCTGTGTCCTCGCTGGGTCCCCCGCTGTGTCCCGCTGTGTCCCGCTGTGTCCCACTCTGTCCCTGCTGTGTCCCGCTGTGTCCTGCTGTGTCCTCGATGTGTCCCCCGCTGTCTCCCGCTCTGTCCCCCGCTTCGTCTCACGATTTGTCCTCGCTGTGTCCCACTGTGTCCCGCTGTGTCCTGCTGTGCCCCCACTTTGTCCCGTTATGTCCACATATGTGTACCACGCTGTGTAACGCTGTGTGCCCGCTGTATCGACGCTGTGTCCCGCTGTGTCCTCGCTGTGTTCCCCGCTGTGTCCCGCTGTGTCCCGCTCTGTCCCTGCTGTGTGCCGCTGTGCCCTGCTGTGTCCTCCCTGTGTCCCCCGCTGTCTCCCACTCTGTCCCCCGATGTATCTCACGATTTGTCTTCGCTTTGTCCCACTGTGTCCCGCTGTGTCCTGCTGTGCCCCCACTGTGTCCCCTTGTGTCCACAGATGTGTACCACACTGTGTAACCCTGTATCCCCGCTGTATCGACGCTGTGTCCCGCTGGGTCCCGCTGTGTCCTCGCTGTGTTCCCTGCTGTGTCCCGCTGTGTCCCCCGGTGTGTCCCCCACTGTTTTCCTGTCTGTGTCCCCCGCTGTGTCCTGCTGTGTCCTCGCTGGGCCCCCCGCTGTTTCCCGCTGGGTACCCCGCTGTGTCACGCTGTGTCCCCTGCTGTGTCCCCTGCTTTGTCCCGCTGTGTTCCCCGCTGTTTCCCGCTGTGTCCCCCGCTGTGTCCCGCTGTGTCCTCGCTGTGTCGCGCTCTGTCTACCCCTTGTCCCCGCTGTGTCCCGCGCTGTCCCGTGGTGTCCCGCTTTGTCCCCCACTGTGTCCGCCGCTGAGTCCCCGCTGTGTCCCCGCTGTGTCCCGCTCTGTCCTCCCTGTGTCCCCCGCTGTGTCCCGCTGTGTCCCCCTGTGTCCTCACTGTGTCCCACGCTGTGTTCCGCTGAGTACTTGCTGTGTCCCCCGATGTGTCCCGTTGTGTCCCCAGCCGTGTACCCCGCTGTGGCCCACTCTGACCCCGCTGTATCGACGCTGTGTCCCGCTGTGTCCCACTGTATCCTCGCTGTGTCCACCGCTGTGTCCCGCTCTGTCCCCGCTGTGTCCCGCTTTTTCCCCCGCTGTGTCCCGCTGTGTCCTCGCTGTGTCCCCCGCTGTGTCCCGCTGTGTCCCCCGCTGTGTCCTGATGTGTCCCGCTTTGTCCCGCTGTGTCCCTGATGTGACCCTCAGTGTTCCGGTGTGTCCCCGCTGTGGCCCCGCTGTGTCTGGCAGTGTATACCCCGCTTTGTCCAGCTTTGTCCCCGCTGGGTCCCGCTGTGTCCTCGCTGTGGTCCCTGTTGTGTCCCGCTCTGTCCCCCGCTGTGTCCCCCGCTATGTCCTGCTGTGTCCCATGCTGTGTCCCGTTTTGTCCCGCTGTGTCCCTCGCTGTGTCCCTGCTGTGTCCCCGCTGTGTCCCGCTGTGTCCTGTTGTGTCCCACTGTGACCCTGCTGAGTCCCCCTATGTCCCGCTGTGTCCCGCTGTGTCATCGCTCTGTCCCCCGCTGTGTCCCCCGTTGTGTCCCGTTGTGTCCCGCTTTGTCCTGCTGTATCCCACTGTGTCCCCGCTGTGCGCCCGCTCTGTCCCACTGAGTACCCCGCTGTGTCCAACTGTGTCCCCACTGTGTCCCGCTGTGTCCCCTCTCTCTCCCCTGCTGTCCCCTGCTGTGTCCCCCGCTGTGTCCTGCTGTGTCCCGCTGTGTCCCTGGGTGTGTTCTCCTGTGTCCATGCAGTGTCCCCGCTGTGTCTCGCTGTGTCACACTGTGTCCCGTGGTGTCCGGCTTTGTCACCCGCTGTGTCCCCCGCTGAGTCCGGCTGTTTCCCCGCTGTGTCCCAATGTGTCCTCGCTGTGTCCCCCGCTGTGTCCCGCAGTGTCTCCCCTGTGTCCCCCGCTGTGTCCTGCTGTGTCTCGCTGTGTCCCCTGCTGTGTACCCTGCTGTGTCCCGCTGTGTCCCGCGGTGTACCTGCTGTGTCCCGTTGTGTCCCCAGCTGTGTACCCCGCTGTGTCCCGCTGTGTCCCGGCCATTATCGACGCTGTGTCCCGCTGTGTCCTCGCTGTGTCCCCCGCTGTGTCCCTTTGTGTCCCCAGCTGTGTACCCCGCTGTGTTCTGCTGTGTCCCCGCTGTATCGACGCTGTGTCCTGCTGGGTCCCGCTGGGTCCTCGCTGTGTTCCCCGTTGTGTCCCGCTGTGTCCCCCGCTGGGTCCCGCTGTGTCCCCGCAGGGTCACCGCTGTGTCCCGCTG
>NW_012310587.1:0-2394 GCF_000151885.1 Dipodomys ordii | reverse complement strand
TTCTCCAACTTCTCCTTCTCCTTCTCCTTCTGTTTCTGCTTCTCTTTCTGCATCTGCATATCCTTCTGCTTCAACTTCTGCTGCTCCTTCTCCTTCTTCTTTTTCTCCCTCTGCTTCGGCTTCTGCTTCTTATGCTTCTTTTTTTCTTCTGCTTCTGCTTCTCCTGCTTCTGCTTCTTATGCTTCTACTGCTTCTCTTCTGCTTCTGTTTCTTCTGCTTCTAATTCTCTTTCTGCTTCTGCTTCTCCTGCTTGTTTTTCTGCTTCTTCTGCTGCTTCTCCTTCTGCTGCTTCTTCTACTTGTCCTTCTGCTTCTCTTTTTGCTTCTCCTTCTCCTTCTGCTTCTTCTTTTTCTCCTGCCTGAATTTCTCGTTCTACTTCTTCTGCTGCTTCTCCTTCAGCTTCTGCTTCTACTTCTGCTTCTGTTTCTGCTTCTTCTGCTTCTTCTCTTTCGGCTTCTCCTGCTTCTGCATCTTGTGCTTCTCCTGCTTCTCTTTCTGCTTCTCATTCCGCTTCTGCTTGTCCTTCTGCTTCTACTTCTCCTCCTTCTCCTTCTCCTTCAGCTTCTGCTTCTTCTGCTTCTCCTGCTTCTCCTTCTGCATCTCCTTCTGCTTGTGCTTGTCCTTATGCTTCTTCTTCTGCTTCTGCTTCTGCTTCTCCTTCTCCTTCTTTTGCTTCTCCTTTTGCTTCTTCTTCTTCTGCTTTACCTGCTTCTTTTTCTGCTTCTCCTTCTGATTCTCCTTCTGTTTCTCCTTCTCCTTCTTGTTCTTCTGCTTTTCCTTCTGCTTCTCCTTCTGCTTCTGCTACAACTGCTACTGCTTCTACTTCTTCTGTTTCTTCTGCTTCTCCTTCTGATTTTGATTCTCTTTCTGCTTCTGCTTCTCCTTCTGCTTCTCATTCTGCTTCTCCAGATTCTGCTTCTTCTGCTTCTCCTGCTTCTCCTTCTGCTTGAGGTTCTGCTTCTGCTTCTTCGGATTCTTATGCTTCTGCCTCTCCTGCTTCTGCTTCTTCTGCTTCCCCTCCTTCTCTTTCTGCTTCTCCTTCTGTATCTGCTTCTCCTTCAGCTTCTGCTTCTTGTCCTTCTCCTGTTTCTTCTGCTTCTGCTTCTCCTGTTTCTGCATCTCCTGCTTCTCCTTCTGCTGCTCTTTCTGCTTCTCCTGCTGCTTTTCCTTCTCCTGCTCCTTCTTCTGCTTCTCTTTCTACTTCTCCTTCTATTTCTCCTTCTCCTTCTCCTTCTCTTTCTTTTGCTTTTTCTTCTGCTTCTCCTTCTGCTTCTGCATCTTCTGCTTCTTCTGCTACTGCCTCTGCTTCTTCTGTTTCTTCTGCTTCTCCTTCTGCTTTTGCTTCTCTTTCTGCTTCTGCTTCTCCTTCTGCTTAAGGTTCTGCTTCTGCTTCTTCGGCTTCTTCTGCTTCTGCTTCTCCTGCTGCTGCTTCTTCTGCTTCTCCTGCTTCTCTTTCTGCTTTTCCTTCTGTTTCTGCTTCTCCTTCTGCTTCTGCTTCTTCTCCTTCTTCTGTTTCTTCTGCTTCTGCTTCTCCTGCTTCTGCTTCTCCTGCTTCTGCTTCTCCTGCTTCTCGTTCTGCTTCTCTTTCTGCTTCTCTTTCTGCTTCTCCTTCTCCTTATTCTGCTTCTCCTTCTGCTTCTGTTCAATTTCTCCTTCTGCTTCTCATTCTGCTTCTGCATCTTCTGCTTCTTCTGCTACTGCCTCTGCTTCTTCTGTTTCTTCTGCTTCTGCTTCTGCTTCTCCTTCTGCTTTTGCTTCTCTTTCTGCTTCTGCTTCTCCTTCTGGTTCTCCTTCTTCTTCTCCAGATTCTGCTTCTTCTGCTTCTCCTGCTTCTTCTTCTGCTTCAGGTTCTGCTTCTGCTTCTTCGGCTTCTTCTGCTTCTGCTTCTCCTGCTGCTGATTCTTCTGCTTCTCCTGCTTCTCTTTCTGCTTTTCCTTTTGTTTCTGCTTCTCCTTCTTCTTCTACTTCTTCTCCTTCTTCTGTTTCTTCTGCTTCTGCTTCTCCTGCTTCTCGTTCTGCTTCTCTTTCTGCTTCTCTTTCGGCTTCTCCTTCTCCTTCTTCTGCTTCTTCTTCTTCTTCTTCTGCTTCTCCTTCAGCTTCTGCTTCTCCTTCTGCTTCAATTTCTCCTTCTGCTTCTCATTCTGCTTCAACGACTTCTGTTTCTTCTGCTTCTCATGCTTATGCTTCTCCTGCTTCTCCTAATTTTCATGCTGCTTCTCCTTCAGCGTCTCTTTCTGCTTCTGATTATCCTTATATTTCTGCTACACCTAATCCTTCTCTATAAGAATTCTCAACTTCTTCTTCTGATGCTCCTGCTGCATTTGCTTCTGCTTATACTACTATTTCTGATTATTCTAATCCTGCTATCAGGTTGTGCTTCATCAGTTCTCCTTC
>NW_012310586.1:0-2394 GCF_000151885.1 Dipodomys ordii | reverse complement strand
TTTTCGCCTTCTCCTTCTTGTTCTTCTGCTTGTCCTGGTGCTTCTGCTTCTGCTTATTCTACTATTTCTGTTTCTTCTGCTTCTGCTTCAGATTGTGCTTCTTCTGTTTCTCCTTCTGCTTCAGATTCTGCTTCTGCTTCTTCGGCTTCTCCTGTTTCTTCTGCTTCTGCTTCTCCTGCTTCTTCTGCTTCTCCTGCTTCTCGTTCTGCTTCTCCTTCTGCTTCTGCTTCTCCTTCTGCTTCTGCTTCTGCTCTTCTCCTTCTTCTGTTTCTTTTGCTTCTGTTTCTTCTGCTTCTTCTTCTTCTGTTTCTTCTGATTCTACTTCTGCTTCTCCTTCTTCTCCTTCTCTTTCTGCTTCTTCTGATTCTACTGCTTCTCCTTCTTGTTCTCCTTCTCTTTCTGCTTCTCTTTCTGCTTCTGCTTCTCCTTCTGCTGCTCCTTCTCCTTCTTCTTTTTCTGCTTCTCTCACTGCTTCTGCTTCTGCTTCTTTTGCTTATTCTTTTTCTTCTGCTTCAGCTTCTCCTGCTTCTGCTTCTTCTGCTTCTACTGCTTCTCCTTATACTTCTCCTTATGCTTCTCCTTATGCTTCTCTTTATGCTGCTGCTGCTTCTTCTTCTTCTTCGTCTTCTTCTTCTTCTCTTTTTTCTGCTTCTGCTTTTCCTGCCTCTTCTGCTTCTACTGCTTCTCTTTCTGCTTCTTGTCCTTCTCCTGTTTTTTCTCCTTCTGCTTCTCCTGCTTCTGCTTCTTCTGCTTATCCTGCTTCTCTTTCTGCTTCAACTTCTGCTTCTCCTGCTCCTGCTTCATTCTCTTTCTTCTGTTTCTTCTTCTTCTGCTTCTCCCGCTTGTGCTTCTTCTGCTTCTCCTGCTTCTCGTTCTGCTTCTCTTCGTCGGCATCTCTTTCTATTTCTGCTTCTGCTTCTTCTGATTCTGATTCTTCTCCTTCTTCTTCTCCTTCTGCTTCTGTGTCTTCTGCATTTCCTGCTTCTCCTTCTGCATCTCCTTCTGCTTGTGCTTTTCCTTCTGCTTCTTCTTCTGCTCTGGCTTCTCCTTCTCCTTCTTCTGCTTCTCCGTCTGCTTCTGCTTCTTCTGCTTCCCCTCCTTCTCTTTCTGCTTCTCCTTCTGTTTCTGCTTCTCCTTCTGCTTCTGCTTCTTGTCCTTCTCCTGTTTCTTCTGCTTCTGCTTCTCCTGTTTCTGCATCTCCTGCTTCTCCTTCTGCTTCTCTTTCTGCTTCTCCTGCTGCTTTTCCTTCTCCTGCTCCTTCTTCTGCTTCTCTTTCTGCTTCTCATTCTGTTTCTCCTTCTCCTTCTCGTTCTTCTGCTTTTCCTTCTGCTTCTCCTTCTGCTTCTGCATCTTCTGCTTCTTCTGCTACTGCCTCTGCTTCTTCTGTTTCTTCTGCTTCTCCTTCTGCTTCTCCTTCTGCTTTTGCTTCTCTTTCTGCTTCTGCTTCTCCTTCTGCTTCTCCAGATTCTGCTTCTTCTGCTTCTCCTTCTGCTTCAGGTTCTGCTTCTGCTTCTTCGGCTTCTTCTGCTTCTGCTTCTCTTGCTGCTGCTTCTTCTGCTTCTCTTTCTGCTTTTCCTTCTGTTTCTGCTTCTCGTTCTGCTTCTTCTCCTTCTTCTGTTTCTGCTTCTCCTGCTTCTGCTTCTCCTTCTTCTCGTTCTGCTTCTCTTTCTGCTTCTCCTTCTCTTTCTACTGCTTCTCCTTCTGCTTCAATTTCTCCTTCTGCTTCTCATTCTGCTTCTGCGTTCTTCTGTTTCTTCTACTTCTCTTGCTTCTGCTTCTCCTGCTTCTCCTACTTCTCATGCTGCTTTTCCTTCTGCGTCTCTTTCTGCTTCAACTTATCCTTTTGCTTCTCCTACTCCTAATCCATCTCTTTCGCCTTCTCCTTCATGTTCTTCTGCTTGTCCTGGTGCTTCTGCTTCTGCTTATTCTACTATTTCTGTTTTTTCTGCTTCTGCTTCAGATTGTGCTTCTTCTGTATCTCCTTCTGCTTCAAATTCTGCTTCTGCTTCTTCGGCTTCTCCTGTTTCTTCAGCTTCTTCTACTCCTGCTTCTTCAGGATCTACTGCTTCTCCTTCTTGATCTCCTTCTGTATCTGCTTCTCTATCTGCTTCAACTTCTCCTTCTGCTGCTCCTTCTCCTTCTACTGCATCTCCCACTGCTTCTGCTTCTGCTTCTTTTGCTTATTCTATATCTTCTGATACTGCTTCTTCTGTTACTACTGCTTCTCCTTATACTACACATTATGCTTCTCCTTATGATTCTACATTATACTATCTTCTTCATCTTCGTCTTCTTCACTATCCTCTGCTTCTGCATATCCTGCTTCTTCTGCTTCTACAGCTACTCTTTCTGCTTCACATACTGCTTCTGCTTCTCTTACTGCTTCTCCTATTG
>NW_012310585.1:0-2394 GCF_000151885.1 Dipodomys ordii | reverse complement strand
GCATGCTCTCCCCCGGTGTGTCCCCCACTGGGTCCTGCTGTGTCCTGCTTTGTCCTCTCTGTGTCCCCCTGTGTGTTGCTGTTGTGTCCTCTGTATCCACCGCTGTGTCCCCATCTGTGTCCCTGTGTGTCCCTGTGTGTTCCCCTGTGTCCCCCTGTGTCCCCCTGTGTGTTTGTTGTGTCGTCCCCCGCTAATCCCTATTTCCTTCTGTGTTGTTTATGTGTCTGACTGTGTCCCCCTGTGTGTCTGCGCTGTGTCTGCCTGTGTCCTGCTGTGTCCTCTGTCCTGCCGTGTGTATCCTGCTAAACTGCTATGTGCCTCCGCGTCCATGTTGCGTCTGAGAGCGTCTGTGACCGTGCCCCTATGTGACCTCTGTGTCCTCGCTCTATCCCCTGCTGTGTCCCACTGTGTCCCCTGCTGTGTCCCCGCTGTGTCCCCGCTGTGTCCTAGCTGTGTCCACCGCTGTGTCCCGCTGTGCCCTCTCTCTGTCCCCCGCTGTGTCCCCGTTGTGTCCCATTGTATCCCCCGCTGTGTCCCCGCTGTGTCCTCCTGTGTCCTGCTGTGTCCTCGCTCTGTCCCCCGCTGTGTCCCCGCTGTGTCCCACTGTATCCCCCGCTGTGTCCCCGCTGTGTCCCCGCTGTGTCCTCCTGTGTCCCGCTGTGTCCTCGCTGTGTCCTTCTGTATCCCACTGTGTCCCCCGCTGTGTCACCCACTATTTCCCCACTGTGACCCGCTGTGTCCATGCTGTGTCCCCCGCTGTGTCCCGCTGTGTCCCGCTGTGTGTCCCCGCTGGGTCCCACTGTGTCCCGCTGTGTCCACCGCTGTGTCCCGCTGTGTCCTCGCTCTGTCCCCCGCTGTTTCCCCGATGTGTCCCATTGTGTCCCCCGCTGTGTCCCTGCTGTGTCCCCGCTGTGTCCTCCTGTGTCCCGCTGTGTTCTCGCTGTGTCCTTCGGTATCCCGCTGTGTCCCCCGCTGTGTCCCCCACTATTTCCCCTCTGTGACCCGCTGTGTCCATGCTGTGTCCCCCGCTGTGTGCATGCTCTCCCACGGTGTGTCCCCCACTGGGTCCTGCTGTGTCCCCGCTGTGGCCCGCTGTGTCCTGCTGTGTCCGCCTCTATGTCCCACGCTGTGTCCCGCTGTGTCCCCGCTGTGTCCCGCTGTGTCCCGCTGTGTCCCGCTGTGTCCCTGGTGTGTCCTCGCTTTGTAATCCTATGTCCCTCTGTGTCCCCGCTGTGTCCCACTGTGTCCCTCGCTGTGTCCCCGCTGTGTCCTCCTGTGTCCCGCTGTGTCCTCACTGTGTCCTTCTGTATCCCGCTGTGTCCCCCGCTGTGCCCCCCATGATTTCCCCGCTGTGACCCGCTGTGTCCATGCTGTGTCCCCCGCTGTGTCCTGCTGTGTCCCGCTGTGTTCCCCGCTGTGTCCCGCTGTGTCTCGCTGTGTCCCGCTGTGTGCATGCTCTCCACCGCTGTGTCCTGCTGTGTCCCCGCTGTGGCCCGCTGTGTCCTGCTGTGTCCGCCTCTATGTCCCACGCTGTGTCCCGCTGTGTCCCCGCTGTGTCCCAGCTGGGTCCCGCTGTGTCCCGCTGTGTCCCCGCTGTGTCCCCGCTGTGTCCCCGCTGGGTCCCGCTGGGTCCCGCTGTGTCCCCGCTGTGTCCACGCTGTGTAATCTCTATGTCCCTCTGTGTCCCCGCTGTGTCCCGCAGTGTCCCCCTATGTCCCCGCTGTGTCCCACTGTGTCCCCGGTATCCCGCTGTGTCCCCCACTATTTCCCCGCTGTGAAACACTGTGTCCCGCAGTGTCCCTGCTGTGTCCTCGCTGTATCCCCAGCTGTGTCCCTGTGTGTCCCCCGTTGAGTCCCCGCTGTGTCCCCTCTGTGTCCTCCTGTGTCCCGCTGTGTCCTTGCTGTGTCCTTCTGTATCCCGCTGTGTCCCCCACTATTTCCCCGCTGTGACCCGCTGTGTCCATGCTATGTCCCCCGCTGTGTCCCGCTGTGTACTCACTGTGTCCCTGCTGTGTCCCGATCTGTCCTGCTGAGTCCCGCTGTGTTGGCCTCTGTGTCCCCCGCTGTGTCCTGCTGTGTCCCCGCTGTGTCCCCGCTGGGTCCCGCTGGATCCTGCTATGTCCCCCGCTGTGTCCCGCTGTGTCCTCGCTGTGTCCCTGCTGTGTCCCGATCTGTCCCGCTGTGTCCCGCTGTGTCGGCCTCTGTGTCCGCCTCTGTGTCCCCCGCTGTGTCCTGCTGTGTCCCCGATGTGTCCCCGCTGGGTCCCGCATGGTCCTGCTGTGTCCCCGCTGTGTCCCTCTGTGTCCCTGGTGTGTCCTCGCTGTATAACTGGTATGTCTCTCTGTCCCCGCTGTGTCCCACTGTGTCCCCTGATATGTCCCCGCTGTGTCCCCA
>NW_012310584.1:0-2394 GCF_000151885.1 Dipodomys ordii | reverse complement strand
CCTCGCTGTGTCCATCGCTGTGTCCCGTTGTGTCCTCAGCTGTGTACCACGCTGTGTCCCCTCTGTATCGACGCTGTGTCCTGCTGGGTCCCGCTGTGTCCTCGATGTGTTCCTCGTTGTGTCCCGCTGTGTCCCCCGCTGTGTCCCTCGCTGTGTCCCTGCTGTGTCCCTGCTGTGTCCCGCTGTGTCCCGCTTTGTCCTCGCTGTGTCCCAAGCTGTGTACCGCTGTGTCCCCTGCTGTGTCCCGCTGTGTCCTGCTGTGTCCCCGCTTTGTCCCACTGTGTCCCCCGCTGTGTTCCGCTGTGTACCGCTGTGTCCCGCTGTGTCCCGCTGTGTCCCACTGTGTCCGCGCTGTGTTCCCGGCTGTGTCCCGCTGTGTACCCCTCTGTGTCCCCCACTGTGTCCCGCTGTGTCCCCCGCTGTGACCCGCTGTGTCCCGCTTTGTCCCCTGCTGTGTCCCCACTGTGTGCCCCCTGTGTCCCGCTGTGTACGCCGCTGTGTCCAGCTGTGTTCCCGCTGTGTCCCGCTGTGTCCTTTCTCTGTCCCCTGCTGTCCCCTTTTGTGTCTCCCGCTGTGTCCCCTCTCTGTCCCCTGCAGTGTCCCCGCTGTGTCACACTGTGTCACACTGTGTCCCGTGGTGTCCCGCTTTGGCCCCCGTTGTGACCTCGCTGTGTTTCTCGCTTTGTCCCGCTGTGTACCCTTCTGTGTCCCTCGCTGTGTCCCGCTGTGTACCCCGGTGTGTCCAGCTGGGTCCTCTCTTTGTCCCTCGCTGTCTCCTGCTTTGACCCACGCTGTGTCCCGCTGTGACCCGCTGTGTCCTCGCTGTGTCCCCTGCTGTGTCCCGCTGTGTTCCCCGCTGTGACCCGCTGTGTCCCTCTGTGTCCCCCACTGTGTCCCTGCTGTCTCCCCTCTGTGTCCCGCTGTGTTCCCCGCTGTGTCCCGCTGTGTCCCCCGCTGTGTCCCTGCTGTGTCCCCGCTGTGTCCTGCTGTATACTGCTGTGTCCCCCGCTGAGTCCCGCTGTGTCCCCGCTGTGTCCCGCTGTGTTCCCCATGTGTCCCCCGCTGTGTCCCACTGTGTCCCACTGTGTCCCCCACTGTTTCCCCCGCTGTGTCCGGCTGTGTCCCCCGCTATGTCCCGCTGTGTCCACTGCTGTGTCACCGCTGTGTCCCGCTTTTTCCCCGGCTGTGTCCCGCTGTGTCCTCACTGTGTCCCCCGCTGTATCCCGCTGTGTCCTCGCTGTGTCCCCAGCTGTGTCCCCCGCTTTGTCCCGCTGTGTCCCACTGTGTCCCCACTGTGTCCCGCTGTGTCCCGCTGTGTCCCCGGTGTGCCCGCTGTGTCCCGCTGTGTACCCCGCTGTGTCCAGCTATGTCAACGCCTTGTCTCGCTGTGGCCACTCTCTGTCTCCACTGTCCCCCGCTGTGTCCCCCGCTGTGTCCCACTGTGTCCAGGCAGGGTCACTGCTGTTTCCCGCTGTGTCCCGCTGTGTTCCGTGGTGTCCCTCTTTGTCCCCCGCTGTGTCCCACGCTGAGTCCCCGCCTTGTCATCGCTGTGTCCCACTGTGTCCTCGCTGTGTCCCCCGCTGTCTCCAGCTCTGTCCCCCGCTGTGTCTCACGCTTTGTCCCCGCTGTGTCCCACTGTGTCCCGCTGTGTCCCGCTGTACCCCCACTGAGTCCCGTTGTGTCTACAGCTGTGTACCACGCTGTGTAACGCTGTGTCCCCGCTGTATCGACGCTGTGTCCCGCTGGGTCCCGCTGTGTCCTCGCTGTGTCCCCCGCTGTGTTCTCGCTGTGTCCCCTGCTGTGTCCCACTATGTCCTCGCTGGTTTCCCCGCTGGGTCCCGCTGGGTCCCCTCTGTGTCCTGCTGGGTCACACTGTGTCCTCGCTGTATCCCCCGCTGTGTCCCGTTGTGTCCCCAGCTGTGTACCACGCTGTGTCCCGCTGTATCGATGCTGTGTCCCACTGGGTCCCGCTGTTTCCTTCCTGTGTTCCCTGCTGTGTCCCGCTCTGTCCCGCTGTGTCCCCGCTCTGTGCCCGCTGTGTCCCGCTGTGTACTCCGTTGTGTCCAGCTGTATCACCGCTGTGTCTCGCTTTGGCCCCTCTCTGTCTCTGCTGTCCCCCGATTTGTCCCGCTGTGTCCCACTGTTTCCCCACTGTGTCCTGCTGTGTCCCGCTGTGTCCCCGGTGTGCCCGCTGTGTCCCGCTGTGTACCCCGCTGTGTCCAACTGTGTCCCGCTCTGTCCCACTGTGGCCCTTCTCTGTCTACGCTGTCCCCCGCTGTGTCCCCCGCTGTGTCCCGCTGTGTCCCGCTGTGTCCCCCGCTTTATCCTGCTGTGTCCCCGCAGTGTCCCCGCTGTGTCCCGCTGTATCACACTGTGTCCCGTGGTGTCCCACTT
>NW_012310583.1:0-2394 GCF_000151885.1 Dipodomys ordii | reverse complement strand
GCGGGACACAGCTGGAACACAGCTGGACACAGCGGGGAACACAGTGGGACACAGGGGGCACACAGTGGAGACTCAGCGGGGGACACAGCGGGACACAGCGAGTCACAGCGGGGGACACAGCGGGGGACACAGCGGGGGACAGCAGAGGACAGAGAGGGGACACAGCGGCGACACAGAGGGGACGCAGCTGGGGACACAGCGTGGGACAAAGTGGGACACCACGGGACACAGTGTTACACAGCAGGACACAGCGGGGACACTGCGGGACACAGCAAGATAAAGCGGGGGACACAGCGGGACACAGTGGGCCACAGCGGGGGACAGCGGGGGACACAGCGGGACACATTGGGCTACCCAGTGAGGACACAGCGGGACACACAGGGGACACAGGGGACACAGCGAGGACACAGCGGGGACACAGCGGGGGACACAGCGAGACACAGTGGGGAACACAGCGAGGACACAGCGGGACACAACGGGACACAGCGTCGATACAGAGGGGAGGCAGCGTTACACAGCGTGGTACACACTGTGGACACAACGGGACACAGTGGGGGCACAGCCGGACACAGCGGGACACAGTGGGACACAGCGGGGACTAAGCGTGAGACACAGCGAGGGACAGAGAGGGAAACAGCAGGGGACACAGCGAGGAAACAGCGGGACACAGAGGTGACACAGCGGGGACTCAGCGGGGGACACAGTGGGACACAGCGGGGGACACTGCAGGACACAGCGGGGGACACTTCGGGACACAGTGTGGGACAGAGCGTGGGACACAGCGAGACACAGCGGGGACAAAGCTGGACACAGCGGGGTACACAGAGGGACACAGCAGGGACACAGCGGGGAAACAGCGTGACACAAAAAGACACAGCTGGACACAGCGGGGTACACAGCGGGCACACAGCGGGCACACAGCGGGGACACAGCGGGACACAGCGGGGACACAGTCGGACACAGCGGGACACAATGGGGGACACAGCGGGACACAGCGGGGGACACATCGAGGACACAGCGGGACACAGCGGGAAACACTGCGAGGTCACAGCGGGGGACAAAACGGGACAACACGGGACACAGTGTGACAGAGGGGGACACAGCGGTGACACTGCAGGGGCACAGCAGGACAAAGCGGGCGACACAGTGAGACACAGCGGGGGACACAGCGGGGGACAGCAGGGGACAGAGAGGGTACACAGCGGGACACAGCCGGAAACACAGCGCGGACACAGCGGGACACACCGGGACACAGCGTCAATACAGCGGGGACAGAGAGGGTCACAGCAGGGACAGAGCGGGACACAGCGGGACACAGCGGGGGACACAGCGGGACACAGCGGGGACACAGCGGTGACACAGCGGGACACAGCGGGACACAGCGGGGGACACAGCGGAACACAGCGTGGGACACAGCGAGGACACAGCAGGACACAGCGGGACACAGCGGGGACAGAGCGGGACACAGTCGGACACAGCGGGACACAGCGGGGGACACAGCGGGACCCAGCGGGGGACCCAGCGAGGACATAGCGGGACACAGCGGGGGACACAGCGAGGACACAGCGGTGGACACAACGGGGGACACAGCAGGACACAGCGGGGAACACAGTGAGACACAGTGGGACACAGCGGGGACACTGCAGGCGCACAGCGGGGGACACAGCGGGACACAGAGGGGGACAGAGCGGGACACAGTGGGGGACAGAGCGTGGGACACAGCGAGACACAGCGGGGACAAAGCTGGACACAGCGGGGTACACAGAGGGACACAGCGGGGACGCAGCGGGGAAACAGCGTGACACAGCAGGACACAGCGGGACACAGCGGGGGACACATCGAGGACACAGCGGCACACAGCATGGGACACAGCAAGGACACAGTGGGACACAGCGGGGGACACAGTGGGACATAGCGGGGAACACAGCGGGGGACACAGCGGGACACAGCGGGACACAGCGGGGGACACAGGGAGGACACAGCGGGACACAGCAGGGGACAGAGCGAGGACACATTGGGACACATTGGGACACAGCGGGATTCAGCGGGGGACACAGCAGTACACAGCCGGACAAAGCGGGACACAGCGGGGACAGAGCAGAGACACAGCGGGGGACAGAGCGGGACACAGCAGGGGACATAGGGATGACAGAGTAGGACCCAGCGGGACCCAGCATGGATACAGTAGGGACCCAGCTGGACACAGCGGGACACAGCAGGGACACAGTTGTAGACATAGCGGGACACAGTGCCGGACACTGTGGGGCATATCGGGGGACAAAGGGAGAACACAGTGGGACTCTAGCGGGACTCAGCGTCGATATAGCAGGGACACAGTGGGACTCAGTGGGGTACTCAGCTGGGGACACAGCAGGCACACAGCTGGGGGACACA
>NW_012310582.1:0-2394 GCF_000151885.1 Dipodomys ordii | reverse complement strand
ACAGCGGAACACAGCGGGAGACTTTTCGGGAGACAGCAGGGGACACAGCGAGGACACAGGGGGACACAGCGGCGACACAGAGGGGACTCAGCGGGGGACACAACGTGGGACAAAGTGGGACACCACGGGACACAGTGTTACACAGCGGGACACAGCGGGGACACTGCGGGACACAGCAGGAAAAAGCGGGGGACACAGCGGGACACAGCGGGGAACACAGCGGGGGACAGCGGAGACAGAGAGTGGCCACAACGAGACAAAGCGGTGACACAATTGGACACAGCGGGGTACACAGCGGGACACAGTGGGCACACAGCGGGGACACAGCGGGACACAGCGGGACACAGTGGGGGACACAGGGGGGACAAAGCGGGACACAGCGGGAGACACAGCGGGGGACACAGCGGGGGACACAGCCGGACACAGCGGGACACAGCAGGGGAAACAGGGGAGACCCAGCGGGACCCAGCGCGGGACACAGCGTGGACACATTGGGACACAGCGGGGACACAGTGGGACACAGCGGGGGGCACAGCAGTACACAGCGGGACACAGCGGGTCACAGTGAGGGACACAGAGGGTTACATAGCGGGACACAGTGGGGAACACATGGAGGACACAGCGGGACACAGCAGGACACAGCGTCGATACAGCGGGGACACAGCGGGACACAGTGGGGTACACAGCTGGAAACACAACGGGACACAGCGGGGGACACAGCGAGGACACAGCAGAACACAGCGTGGGAAACAGCGAGGACACAGCGGGACACAGCGGGACACAGCGAGACACAGCGGGACACAGTGGGGACACAGCAGTAGACACAGCGAGACACAGCAGGGGACACAGCGGGACACAGCGGGGAACACAGCGAGGACACAGCGGGGACACAGCGGGGACACTGGGGGAACATAGTGGGACACAGCGGGGCACACAGCGGGACACAGCGGGACACAGCTGGGGACACAGCGGGAACACAGCAGGACACAGCAGGGGACACAGGGAGGACACAGCGGGACACAGTGGGACACAGCGTGGAACAAAGCGGGAGACAGCAGGGGACACAGCAAGGACACAGCGGGACACAGCGGCGACACATAGAGGACTCAGCGGGGGACATAGTGGGGGACAGAGCGGGACCCAGGGGGACACTGTGGGGCACAGCGGGGGACACAGCGGGACATAGCGGGGGATCCAGCGGGACACAGCGGGACACAGCGGGGACACAGGGAGGATACAGCTTAATACAGCATGGGACAAAGCGAGGTCACAGCGGGACACAGCGAGACACAGCGGGACACAGCGGGGACACAGCAGTGGACACAGCGGGACACAGTGGGGGACAAAGCGGGACACCACGGAACACAGCAGGACACAGCGTGAAACAGCGGTGAACCTGCGGGGACTCAGCGGGATACATCGGGGGACTCAGCGGGACACAGCGGGACACAGTGGGGGACACAGCGGGACACAGCGTCTATAGAGCGGGGACACAGCGGGACACAGCGGTGACACAGCGGGACCCAGCAGGGACACAACAAGGACACAGCGGATGACACAGCAGGACACAGCGGGACACAGAGGGGGACACAGTGAGGGACACAGCGGGGAACACAGCGGGACACAGCGGGACACTGCGGGGCACAGCGGGGGACACAGCGGGACACAGCGGGGGACACAGGGAGGACACAGCAGAACAAAGCATGGAACAATGCGAGGACACAGCGGGAAACAGCGAGACACAGCGGGACCCAGCGGGGACCCAGCAGTGGACACAGCGGGACACAGCAGGGGACAAAGCAGGACACCACGGAACACAGCAGGACACAGCGTGAAACAGCGGTGAACCTACGGGGACACAGCGGTACACAGCGGGGGACACAGCGGGACCAAGCAGGACACAGCGGGGGACACAGCCGGACACAGCAGGGACACAGCGGGACATAGCGGGACCCAGCAGGACACAGCGGGGGACACAGCGGGACACAGCAGGGGACACAGCAGGGACACAGTGGGACACAGTAGGACACAGCGTGGGACAAAGCGGGAGTCCGCGGAGGGGACTCAGCAGGGGACATAGAGGGGAAAAAGCGGGACACCACGGGACACAGTAGGACACATCGGGACACAGCGGGGACACTGCGGGACACAGCCGGGGGACACAGCGGTGGACAGCGGGGGACATAGAATGGACACAGCGGGACTCAGAGGGGACTCATCTGGACTCAGAAGGGTACACAGCGGGGCACAGCGGACACACAACGGGGACAGATCTGGACACAGAGGGACACTGATGGGACAGAGCGTGACACAGCGGGGGACACTGGGAGGACACAGCTGGACACTGAATGAGACAGAGCGAGGACACAGCCGGACACAGTGAAACACTGCGTG
>NW_012310581.1:0-2394 GCF_000151885.1 Dipodomys ordii | reverse complement strand
AAGAAGAAGAAGAAAAAGAAGGAGAAGGAGAAGAAGAAGAAGAAGAAGAAGAAGAAGAAGAAGAAGAAGAAGAAGAAGAAGAAGAAGAAGAAGAAGAAGAAGAAGAAGAAGAAGAAGAAGAAGAAGAAGAAGGAGAAGAAGGAGAAGCATAAGGAGAAGCAGTAGAAGCAGAAGAAGCAGAAGCAGGAGAAGCAGAAGCAGAAGAAAAAGAATAAGCAAAAGAAGCAGAAGCAGAAGCACTGGGAGAAGCAGAAGAAGGAGAAGGAGAAGGAGCAGCAGAGGGAGAAGCAGAAGCAGAAAGAGAAGCAGAAACAGAAGGATAACACGAAGGAGAAGCAGGAGAATCAGAAGAAGCAGAAGTAGAAGCAGAAAGAGGAGAAGAAGGAGAAGCAGAAGTAGAATCAGAAGAAATAGAAGAAGAAGCAGAAGAAACAGAAGAAAAAGAAACAGAAGAAGGAGAAGAGCAGAAGCAGAAGCAGAAGGAGAAGCAGAAGTAGAAGGAGAAGCAGAAGTAGAAGGAGAAGCAGAAAGAGAAGCAGGAGAAGCAGAAGAAGCAGGAGAAGCAGAAGAAACAGGAGAAGCCGAAGAAGCAGAAGCAGAATCTGAAGCAGAAGGAGAAACAGAAGAAGCACAATCTGAAGCAGAAGCAGATGAAACAGTAATAGTAGAATAAGCAGAAGCAGAAGCAGCAAGAGAAGCAGAAGAAGAAGAAGTCGGAGAAGGCGAGAGAGATGGATTAGGAGTAGGAGATGCAAAAGGATAAGCAGAATCAGAAAGAGACGCAGAAGGAAAAGCAGCACGAGAAGTAGGAGAAGCAGGAGAAGCAGAAGCAGGAGAAGCAGAAGAAACAGAAGACGCAGAAGCAGAATGAGAAGCAGAAGGAGAAATTGAAGCAGAAGCAGAAGCAGAAGGAGAAGCAAAAGAAGGAGAAGGAGAAGCAGAAAGAAAAGCAGAAAGAGAAGCAGAACGAGAAGCAGGAGAAGCAGAAGCAGGAGAAGCAGAAGCAGAAGAAACAGAATAAGGAGAAGAAGCAGAAGCAGAAGGAGAAGCAAAAACAGAAGGAGAAGCAGAAAGAGAAGGTGCGGAAGCAGAAGAAGCAGAAGCAGGAGAAGCAGAAGCATAAGAATCCGAAGAAGCAGAAGCAGAACCTGAAGCAGAAGGAGAAGCAGAAGAAGCAGAATCTGCAGAAGCAGAAGGAGAAGCAGAACCAGAAAGAGAACCAAAATCAGAAGGAGAAGCAGAAGAAACAGAAGAAACAGAAGCAGTAGCAGAAGAAGCTGAAGACGTAGAAGCAGAAAAAGAAGCACAAGAAATAGCAGAAGAACGAGAAGGAGAAGGAGAAACAGAAGGAGTAGCAGAAGCAGAAGCAGAAAAAGAATCAAGAAAAGCAGAAGCATAAACAGACGGAGAAGCAGAAGAAAGAGAAGGAGAAGCAGAAGAAGAAGCACAAGGAAAAGCACAAGCAGAAGGAGATGCAGAAGGAGAAGCAGGAGAAGCAGAAGAAGCAGAAGCAGAAGGAGAAGAACTAAAGAGAAGAAGCAGAAGCGGGAGAAGCAGAAGTAGAAAGAGAAGCCGACGAAGAGAAGCAGGACGAGAAGCAGGAGAAGCAGAAGAAGCAGAAGCGGGAGAAGCAGAAGAAGTAGAAACAGAAGAAGGAGAAGGAGCAGAAGCAGAAGGAGAAGCAGAAGCAGAAGGGGAAGCAGAAAGAGAAGCAGGAAAAGCAGAAAAGCAGATGCAGGAGAAGCAGAAGCAGAAGAATACGAAGAAGCAGAAGCAGAAGCAGAACCTGAAGCAGAAGGAGAAGCAGGAGAAGCAGAAGAAGCAGAATCTGGAGAAGAAGAATGACAAGCTGAAGGAGAAGCAGAAGCAGAAAGAGAATCAAAAGCAGAAGGAGAAGCAAAAGAAACAGAAGAAGCAGAAGCAGTAGTAGTTACAGCAGAAGCAGAAGGAGAAGCAGAAGGAAAAGCAGGAGAACGAGAAGGAGAAGGAGAAACAGAGGCAGAAGCAAGAGGAGAAGCAGAAGCAGAAGAAAGAGCATAAGGACAAGCACAAGCAGAAGGAGATGCAGAACGAGAAGCAGGAGAAGCAGAAGAAGTAGAAGATGAAGGAGAAGCAGAAGTAGGAGAAGGAGAAGGAGGAGAAGCAGAAGCAGAAGGAGAAGCAGAAGCGGAATGAGAAGCAGAAAGTACAAGCAGAAGAAGCAGATGAGCAGAAGCAGAAGATGAAGCAGTAGAAGCATAAGAAGCAGAAGTAGGAGAAGTAGAAGTAGAAGACAAGACTCATAAGAAGCAGATGCAGAGGGAGAAATAGAAGAAGGAGAAAGAGTAGTAGAATGTGAAGCTAGATGAGATGGAGAAGCAGAAAGAGTAGTAGAATAGAATGAGAAGAGGAAGG
>NW_012310580.1:0-2394 GCF_000151885.1 Dipodomys ordii | reverse complement strand
GTGTGGTACAAAGCAGGACACAGCGGGGTACACAGCGGGGGACACAACGGGACACAGCGGGGACACAGAGGGAAACACAGGGTCAAAGCGAGGAAAACGCGGTGGACACAGCGGGGGACAGAGCGGGCCACAGCGTGGGACACAGGGAAGACACAGCGGGACACAGCGGGGACACAGGGGTGACACTACGGGGACACTGCGGGACACAGCGGGGGACACAGCGGGGACACAGCAGGACACAGCAGGGACTCAGCGGAGGACACAGCAGGGGATATAGTGGGACAAAACGGAGCACAGCGGGACACAGCGGGACACAGCGGAGACCCTGTGGGGACACAGCGGGACACAGCGGGGGACACAGCGGGACACAGCAGGGGACACAGCGGAACACAGTGGGGGAAAGAGCGTGGGACACAGCGAGACACAGTGGGACACAGCGGGGACAAAGGGAGGGCACAGCGGGACACAGCGGGGGACACAGCGGGACACAGCGGGGACACAGGGAGGACACAGCGGGACACAGCGGGGACACAGCGGGGACTCACCGGGGGGCACAGAGGGGGACAAAGCGGGACACCAAGGGACACAGTGTGACACAGCGTGTCATAGCGGGGTACACAGCTGGGGACACAACGGGAAACAGTGGGGGACACAGCGGGACACAGTGGGACACAGGACACAGCGGGACACAGCGGGGACACAGCAGGGACTCAGCAGGGGACACAGCGTGGGACAAAGCGGGACACCACGGACCACAGCGGGACACAGCGGGAAACAGCGGTGACCCTGCGGGTACACAGCGGGACACAGCGGGGGACACAGGGAGGACACAGCGGGGGACACAGCGGGACACAGCGGGGACTCACCGGGGGATACACCGGGGGACAAACTGGGACACCACGGGACACAGTGGGACAAAGCGGGACACAGCGGGACACAGCGGGATACAGTGGGACACACCGGGGCAAAGCGTGAGACACAGCGGGGAACAGAGCGGGAGACAGCGGGGGACAAAGCGAGGACACAGAAGGACACAGCGGAGACACAGCGGGGACTCAGCGGGGGCACAGCGGGGGACAAAGCAGGACACAACAGAACACAGCGGGACACAGCGGGAAACAGCGGTGACCCTGCGGGGACACAGCGGGACACAGCGGGGGACACAGCGGGACACAGCGGGGGACACAGCGGAACACAGTGGGGGACAGAGCGTGGGACACAGCGAGACACAGTGGGGACAAAGCTGGACACAGTGGGGCCACAGAGGGACACAGCAGGGACACAGCTGGGAAACAGCGTGACACAGCAGGACACAGCGGGACACAGCAGGGGACACAATGGAGGACAGAGTGTGGGACACATTGGGACACAAGGGGGAACACAGCGAGGACCCAGCGGGACCTAGTGGGACACAGCGTCGATACAGCGGGGACACAGCGGGACACAGCCGGGTAAACAGCTGGGGACACAAAGGGACACAGTGGGGGACACAGCGGGACACAGCGGGACACAGTGGGACACAGCGTGGACAAAGCGTGATACACAGCGGGGAAAAGAGTGGAAGACAGCGGGGGTCACAGCGAGCACAGCGGGACACAGCGGTGACACAGCGAGGACTCAGCGGAGGACACAGCAGGGGATATAGCGGGACAATACGGAGCACAGCGGGACACATCGGGACACAGCAGGGGACACAGCGGGACACAGCGGGGGACACAGCGGAACACAGTGGGGGACACAGGGAGACACAGTGGGACACAGCGGGGACACAGGGAGGACACAGTGGGACACAGCGGGGACTCACCGGGGGACACAGAGGGGGACAAAGCGGGACACCAAGGGACACAGTGTGACACAGCGGGTCAAAGCGGGGTACACAGCTGGGGACACAACGGGAAACAGCGGGGGACACAGCGGGACACAGCGTCGATACAGCGGGGACACAGCATTACACAGCGGGTTACAGAGCTGGGGACACAAAGGGACACAGTGGGGGACACAGCGGGACACAGCGGGACACAGTGGGACACAGACGGGGCAAAGCGTGAGACACAGCAGGGGACAGAGCAGGAGACAGCGGGGGACACAGCGAGGACACAGTGGGACACAGCGTGGACACAGCGGGGACTCAGCGGGGGACACAGCAGGGGACAAAGCAGGACACCACGGAACACAGCGGGACACAGCGGGAAACAGCGGTGACCCTGCGGGGACACAGCGGGACACAGCGGGGGACACAGCGGGATACAGCGGGGGATACAGCGGGACACAGTGGGGGACAGAGCGTGAAACACAGCGAGACACAGCAGGGACAAAGCTGGACACAGCGGGGTATATACAGCGGGACAGAGCAGGGGACATAGGGAGGACACAGCAGGACACTGCGTGGACACA
>NW_012310579.1:0-2394 GCF_000151885.1 Dipodomys ordii | reverse complement strand
CACCGCTGTGTCCCGCTTGTCCCCGCTGTCCCCCACTCTGTCCCCGCTTTGTCCCGCTGTGTCCCCGCTGTGTCCCCCGCTGTGTCCCCCGCTGTTGCCCCGCTGTGTCCCGCTCTGTCCCCGCTGTGTTCGCGCTGTGTCCCCGCTGTGTCCCCCGCGGTGCCCAGCTGTGTCCCCGCTGTGCCCCCCGCTGTGTCCCCCGCTGTGTCCGGCTGTGTCCCCCACTATGTCCCGCTGTGTATCGCTGTATTCTCCACTGTGTCCCTCTGGGTCCCCCGCTGTGGCCCGCTGTGGCCCCGCTGTGTCCCGCTGTGTCACCGCAGTGTCCCCGTTGTGTGCCGCTGAGTCCCTGCTGTGTCCCGCTGTGTCGAGCTGTGTCCCCTGCTGTGTCCCCTGCTGTGTCCCGCTGTGTCCCCGCTGTGTCCCCCTCTCTGTACCCGCTGTGTCCCCGTTGTCCCCTGGTGTGTCCCTGCTGTCCCCTGCTGTGTCCCGCTGTGACCCGCTGTGTCCCCTCTGTCCCCCGCTGTGTCCCGCTGTGTCCCCGCTGTGTCCCGCTGTGTCACCACAGTGTACCCGCTGTGTCCCGCTGAGTCCCTTCTGTGTCCCGCTGCGTCCAGCTGTGTCCCCCGCTGTGTCCCCGCTGTGTCCCCCTCTGTGTCTCCCGCTGTGTCCGGCTGTGTCCCCCGCTATGTCCCGCTGTGTATCGCTGTGTCCGCCGCTGTGTCCCGCTGTGTCCCCGCTGTGTCCCGCTGTGTCGCCCTCTGTGTCCCGCTGAGTTCCGCTTTGTCCCCCTCTGTGTCCCCGCTCTATCCCGCTGTGTCCCCCTCTGTGTCCCCGCTGTGTCCCCTCTGTGTCTCGCTGTGTCCTCGCTTGTCCCCTGCTGTGTCCTGTTGTGTCCCCCGCTGTGTCCCGCTGTGTCCCCCTTGCCCCCCGGTGTGTCCTTGGTGTCCCCCGCTGTGTCCCCCACTGTGTCCCGCTGTGTCCCGCTATGTCCCGCTGTGTCCCCGCTGTGTCCCCCACTGTGACACCGCTGTGTCCCCATTGTGTTCTCCGCTGTGTCCCGCTGTGTCCCCCGCTGTTTCCCGCTGTGTACCTGCTGTGTCCCGCTCTGTCCCGCTGTGTTCCCGCTTTGTTCCCCGCTGTGTCCCCCTGTGTCCTCGCTGTGTCCCACTGTGTCCTCGCTGTGTCCCCCGCTGTGTCCCGCTGTGTCCCCTGCTGTGTCCCGCTGTGTCCCGCTGTTTCCCACTTTGTGTCTCTCTGTGTACACCGCTGTGTCCCCGCTGTGTCCCGCTGTGTCTCACTGTGTCCTCGCTTGTCCCCTTCTGTGTCCCGCTGTGTCCCCCGCTGTGTCCCCCGCTTTGTCCCGCTGTGTCCCCATTGTCCTCTGCTGTGTCCCTGCTGTCTCCTGCTGTGTCCCCGCTGTGTTCTGCTGTGTCCCCCGCTTTGTCCCCCGCTGTGCCCCGCTGTGTCCCCCCTGTGTCCCCCGCTGTGTCTGCAGTGTCCCCCAATGAGGCCCCCGCTGTGTCCCCGCTGTGTCCGGCTGTGTCCCCCCCTGTGTCCCTTGCTGTGTCCCGCTGTGTCCCCACTGTGTCCCCCTTTGTGACCCCGCTGTGTCCCCATTGTCCCCTAGTGTGTTCACGCTGTCCCCTGCTGTGTCCCCACTGTGTCCCGCTGTGTCCAGCTGTGTTCCCCGCTGTGTCCTCACTGTGTCCCGCTATGTCCAAGCTGTGTCCCCTCTTTGTCCCCCGCTGTGTCCCTGCTGTGTCCCATGCTGTGTCCCACTGTGTCCTCGCTGTGTCCCCCTCTGTGTCCCGCTGTGTCCCCCACTGTGTCCCGCTGTGTCCCCCACTGTATCCCTGCTGTGTCCCCTGCTGTGTCCCGCTGTATCCCGCTGTGCCCCTCTCTGTCCCACACTGTGTCCCTCGCTGTGTCCCCGCTGTGTCACCGCTGTGTCCCACTGTGTCCCCCGATGTGTCCCCCACTGTGTCCCCGCTGTGTCCCGCTGTGTCCCCACTGTGTCACCCGTTGTGTCCCTCTGTGTCCCCGCTGTGTGCCGCTGTGTCCCCACTGTGTCCTCCTATGTTCTGCTGTGTCCCGCTGTGTCCCCGCTGTGTCACATGCTGTGTCCCACTGTTTCTCCGCTGTGTCCCCGCTGTGTCCCCCGCTGTGTCCCGCTGTGTCCTGCTGTGTTCCGCTGTGTCTCCCACTGTGTCCCCGCCGTGTCCCGCTGTGTCCCGCTGTGTCCCAATGTGTCCCCGCTGTGTCCACATCTGTGTCCCTGCTGTGTCCCGCTGTGTCCCGCTGTGTCCCGCTGTGTCCCCGCTATATCACCCGCTGTGTCCCACTGTGTCCCCGCTGTGTCCCCGTTGTCACCAGGTGTGTCCCCGCTGTCCC
>NW_012310578.1:0-2394 GCF_000151885.1 Dipodomys ordii | reverse complement strand
AAGAGTGAGAAGGTGAAGCAGTAGCAGATGGTCAATCAGGAGAAGCTGAAGATGCAGAAGTGGGAGATGCAGAAGAAGAAGATGAAGACGAAACTGAAGAAGTAGAAGTAGCAGAAGGAGAAGCAGAAGCAGAAGGAGAATCAGAAATTAGATACAGAAGCAGATGAAGCAGTTTCAAGTGAAGCAGAAGCAGAAGAAACAGAAGAAGTTGAAGAAGCAGAAGGTGAACCTGAAGCAGAAGGAGAAGCAGAAGCATCAGAAGCTGGAAAAGCAGAAGCAGAAGATACAGAACAAGCAGAAGAAGCAGAAGCAGAACGAGAAGCAGAAGAATAAGAAGGAGAAAGAGAAGGATTAGGAGTAGGAGGAGCAGAAGCAGAATTAGAAGCAGAAAGAGAAGCAGAAGGAGAAGCAGAAAGAGAAACAGAAGAAGCAGAATCAGGAGAAGCAGAAGCAGAATGAGCAGCACAAGAAGGAGAAATTGAAGGAGAAGGAGAATGAGACGGAGAAGCAGAAGGAGAAGTAGGAGAAGCAGAAGAAGGAGAAGCAGGAGAAGCAGAAGCAGAAGAAACAGAAGAAGGAGAAGAGCAGAAGCAGAAGGAGAAACAGAAGCAGAAGGAGAAGCAGAAGAAGCAGAAGCTGAAGCAGAAGAAACTGAAAAAGCAGAAAAAGTAGAAGAAGCAGAAGAAGAAGAAGCAGGAAAAGCAGAAGAAGAAGAAGGAGAAGGAGAAAGAGAAGGATTAGGAGTAGGAGAAACAGACGGATAAACAGAAGCAGAAAGAGAAGGAGAAGGAGAAGGAGAAGCAGGAGAAGCAGAAGAAGCAGAAGCAGGAGAAGCAGAAGCAGAATGAAAAGCAGAAGAAGGAGAAATTAAAACAGAAGTAGATGCAGAAGGAGAAGCCGAAGCAGAAGCAGAAGGAGAAGCAGAAGAAGGAGAAGGAGAAGAAGAAGGATAAGAATAAAGAGAAACAGCAGGAGAAGCAGGAGAAGCAGAAGCAGGAGAAGCAGAAGAAATAGAAGAAGGAGAAGAAGCAGAAGCAGAAAGAGAAGCAGAAACAGAAGGAGAAGCAGAAATAGAAGCAGAAGAAGCCGAAGAAGCAGAAGCAGAACCTGAAGCGGAAGGAGAAGCAGAAGAAGCAGAATCTGGAGAAGAAGAAGGAGAACCAGAAGGAGAAGCAGAAGCAGAAAGAGAAGCAAAAGCAGAAGGAGAAGCAGAAAAAACAGAAGAAGCAGAAGCGGTAACAGAAGAAGCTGAAGATGCAGAAGCAGAAAGAGAAGCAGAAGGAATAGCAGAAGAACGAGAAGGAGAAGGGGAAACAGAAGGAGAAGAAGAAGGATAAGCAGAAGGAGAATCAGGAAAGGCAGAAGAAGCAGAATCAGACGGAGAAGCAGAAGAAGGAGAAGCAGAAGCAGAAGAAGAAGAAGAAGCAGACGAAAAGCACAAGCAGAAGGAGATGCAGAAGGAGAAGCAGAAGAAGCAGAAGCAGAAGGAGAGAAGAAGTAGAAGAAGCAGAATCAGAAGAAGCAGAAGCAGAAGTAGAAAGAGAAACCGACGAAGAGAAGCAGAACGAGAAGCAGGAGAAGCAGAAGAAGCAGAAGCGGGAGAAGCAGAAGAAGAAGAAACAGATGAAGGAGAAGGAGCAGAAGCAGAAGGAGAAGGAAAAGCAGAAGGAGAAGCAGAAAGAGAAGCAGGAAAAGCAGAAGAAGCAGAAGCAGGAGAAGCAGAAGCAGAAGAAACAGGAGAATGACAAGAAGCAGAAGCAGAAGGAGAAGCAGAAACAGAAGGAGAAGCAGAAAGAGGAGGGGAAGCAGAAGAAGCAGAAGCAGGAGAAGCAGAAGCATAAGAATCCGAAGAAGCAGAAGCAAAACCTGAAGCAAAAGCGGAAGCAGGAGAAGCAGAAGAAGCAGAATCTGGAGAAGCTGAATGAGAAGCTGAAGGAGAAGCAGAATCTGAAAGAGAATCAAAACAGAAGGAGACGCAGAAGAAACAGAAGAAGCAGTAGCAGTTGCAGCAGAAGCAGAAGGAGAAGCAGAAAGAAAAGCAGAAGAACGAGAAGGAGAAGGAGAAACAGAAGGAGAAGCTGAAGGAGAATCAGAAGGAGAAGCAGAAGAAGCAGAAAGAGAAACAGAAGCAGAAGAAGCAGAAGGAGAAGCAGAAGGAGAAACAGAAGCAGAAGAAGCAGCAGAAGGAGAAGCAGAAGCAGAAGAAGATGGAGAAGGAGAAGCAGGAGAAGCAGAAGAAGCAGAAGCAGAAGGAGAAGTAGAAGTAGGAGAAGGAAGAGCCGCAGAAGAAATAGGAGAAGCAGAAGGAGAAGCAGAAGCAGAATGAGAAGCAGAAAGAGAAGCAGTAGAAGCAGAAGAAGCAGGAAAAGTAGAAGCAGAAGAAAGAGAAGATGA
>NW_012310577.1:0-2394 GCF_000151885.1 Dipodomys ordii | reverse complement strand
GGAGAAGGAGGAGAAGGAGAAGCAGTAGAAGCAGAAGAAGCAGAAGCAGGAGAAGCAGAAGCAGAAGAAAAAGAATAAGCATAAGAAGCAGAATCAGAGGGAGAAGCAGAAGAAGGAGAAGCAGAAGCAGAAGAAGCAGCAGAAGGAGAAGCAGAAGAAGAAGATGCAGAAGGAGAAGCAGGAGAAGCAGAAGAAGGAGAAGGAGAAGGCGAAAGAGAAGGATTAGGAGTAGGAGAAGCAAAAGGATAAGCAGAAGCAGAAAGAGACGCAGAAGGAGAAGCAGCACGAGAATTAGGAGAAGCAGGAGAAGCAGAAGCAGGAGAAGCAGAAGAAACAGAAGACGCAGAAGCAGAATGAGAAGCAGAAGGAGAAATTGAAGCAGAAGCAGAAGCAGAAGGAGAAGCAGAAGCAGAAGGAGAAGCAAAAGAAGGAGAAGGAGAAGCAGAAAGAGAAGCAGAAAGAGAAGCAGCACGAGAAGTAGGAGAAGCAGGAGAAGCAGAAGCAGGAGAAGCAGAATAAACAGAAGACGCAGAAGCAGAATGAGAAGCAGAAGGAGAAATTGAAGCAGAAGCAGAAGCAGAAGGAGAAGCAGAAGCAGAAGGAGAGAAGAAGTAGAAGAAGCAGAATCCAAAGAAGCAGAAGCAGAAGTAGAAAGAGAAGCCGACGAAGAGAAGCAGAAGGACAAGCAGGAGAAGCAGAAGAAGCAGAAGTGGGAGAAGCAGAAGAAGAAGAAACAGAAGAAGGAGAAGGAGCAGAAGCAGAAGGAGAAGGAAAAGCAGAAGGAGAAGCTGAAAGAGAAGCAGGAAAAGCAGAAGAAGCAGAAGCAGGAGAAGCAGAAGCAGAAGAAACAGGAGAAGGACAAGAAGCAGAAGCAGAAGGAGAAGCAGAAACAGAAGGAGAAGCAGAAAGAGGAGGGGAAGCAGAAGAAGCAGAAGCAGGAGAAGCAGAAGCATAAGAATCCGAAGAAGCAGAAGCAAAACCTGAAGCAAAAGCGGAAGCAGGAGAAGCAGAAGAAGCAGAACCTGGAGAAGATGAATGAGAAGCTGAAGGAGAAGCAGAAGCTGAAAGAGAATCAAAAGCAGAAGGAGACGCAGAAGAAACGGAAGAAGCAGTAGCAGTTGCAGCAGAAGCAGAAGGAGAAGCAGAAAGAAAAGCAGAAGAACGAGAAGGAGAAGGAGAAACAGAAGGAGAAGCAGAAGGAGAATCAGAAGGAGAAGCAGAAGAAGCAGAAGGATAAACAGAAGCAGAAGAAGCAGAAGGAGAAGCAGAAGGATAAACAGAAACAGAAGAAGCAGCAGAAGGAGAAGCAGAAGCAGAAGAAGATGCAGAAGGAGAAGCAGAAGAAGCAGAAGCAGAAGGAGAAGTAGAAGTAGGAGAACGAAGAGCCGCAGAAGAAATAGGAGAAGCAGAAGGAGAAGCAGAAGCTGAATGAGAAGCAGAAAGAGAAGCAGTAGAAGCAGAAGAAGCAGGAAAAGTAGAAGCAGAAGAAAGAGAAGAAGAAGAAGAAGAAGAAGAAGAAGAAGAAGAAGAAGAAGAAGAAGAAGAAGAAGAAGAAGAAGAAGGAGGAGGAGGAGGAGGAGGAGGAGGAGGAGGAGGAGGAGGAGGAGAAGGAGAAGGAGAAGCAGTAGAAGCAGAAGAAGCAGAAGCAGAGAAGCAGAAGCAGAAGAAAAAGAATAAGCAAAAGAAGCAGAATCAGAGGGAGAAGCAGAAGAAGTAGAAGGAGCAGAAGGAGAAGGAGAAGCAGAAGGAGAATCAGAAGGAGAATCAGAAGAAGGAGAAGCAGAAGCTGAAGAAGCAGCAGAAGGATAAGCACAAGCAGAAGAAGATGCAGAAGGAGAAGCTGGCGAAGCAGAAGAAGCAGACGAGAAACAGAAGTAGGAGAAGGAGAAGGACAAGGAAGGGCAGCAGAAGCAATAGGAGAAGCAGAAGGAGAAGCAGAAGCAGAATGAGAAGCAAAAAGAGAAGCAGTAGAAGCAGAAAAACCAGGAGAAGCAGAAGAAAGAGAAGAAGAAGAAGAAGAAGAAGAAGAAGAAGAAGAAGAAGAAGAAGAAGAAGAAGAAGAAGAAGAAGAAGAAGAAGATGAAGAAGAAGACGAAGAAGAAGAAGAAGAAGAAGGAGAAGCATAAGGAGAAGCATAAGGAGAAGCAGTAGATGCAGGAGAAGCAGAAGAAATAGAATAAGCAAAAGACGCAGAAGCAGAAGCAGTGAGAGAAGCAGAATAAGGAGAAGGAGAAGGAGCAGCATATGGATAAGCAGAAGCTGAAAGAGAAGCTGAAACAGAAGGAGAACAAAAGGATAAGCATGAGAATCAGAAGAAGCAGAAGTAGAATCAGAAAGAGAAGTAGAAGGAGAAGCAGAAGTAGAATCAGAAGAAACAGAAGAAGAAGAAGAAGA
>NW_012310576.1:0-2395 GCF_000151885.1 Dipodomys ordii | reverse complement strand
CTTCTTCTCCTTCTGCTGCTCTTTCTGTTTCTCCTGTTGCTTTAAAAATTCTACTGCTCCTTCTTCTGCTTCTCTTTCTGCTTCTACTCCTGTTTCTCCTTCTCCTTCTCCTTCTAGTTCTTCTGCTTTTCCTTCTGCTTCTCCTTCTGCTTCTGAATCTTCTGCTTCTTCTGCTACTGCCTCTGCTTCTTCTGTTTCTTCTGCTTCTCCTTCTGCTTTTGCTTCTCTTTCTACTTCTGTTTCTCCTTCTGCTTCTCCAGATTCTGCTTCTTCTGCTTCTCCTGCTTCTCCTTCTGCATCTTCTTCTGCTTCTGTTTCTCCTTCTCCTTCTTCTGCTTCTCCTTCAGATTCTCCTTCTGCTTCTTCTTCTTCTGCTTTACCTGCTTCTCTTTCTGCTTCTCCTTCTACTTCTCCTTCTGTTTCTCCTTCTTCTTCCTGTTTTTCTGCTTTTCCTTCTGCTTCTGCTACACCTGCTACTGCTTCTATTTCTTCTGTTTCTTCTGCTTCTCCTTCTGCTTTTGTTTCTCTTTCTGCTTCTGCTTCTCCTTCTGATTCTCATTCTCCTTCTCTAGATTCTGCTTCTTCTGCTTCTCTTTCTGCTTCTCCTTCTGCTTCTGCTTCTCCTTCTGCTCCTTCTCTTTCTTCTGTTTCTTCTTCTTCTGCTTCTCCTGCTTCTGCTTCTTCTGCTTCTCCTGCTTGTCCTTCTCCTTCTGCTTTTCCTTCTTCTCCTTCTCTTTCTGCTTCTGCTTCTTCTGATTCTCCAACTTCTCCTTCTCCTTCTGTTTCTGCTTCTCTTTCTGCTTCTGCATCTCCTTCTGCTTCACCTTCTGCTGCTTTTCTCCTACTTCTGTTTCTCCATCTGCTTCTGCATCTTATGCTTCTTTATTTCTTCTGTTTCTGCTTCTCCTGCTTCTGCTTCTTATGCTTCTACTTCTTCTTCTTCTGCTTCTGCTTCTTCTGCTTCTACTTCTCTTTGTGCTTCTGCTTCTCCTGCTTGTTTTTCTGCTTCTTCTGCTGCTTCTCCTTCTGCTGGTTCTTCTCCTTCTCCTTCTCCTTCTCTTCTTGCTTCGCCTTCTGCTTCTGCTTCTTCTGTTTCTCCTGCCTGAATTTCTAATTCTACTTCTTCTGCTGCTTCTCCTTCTGCTTCTACTTCTGATTCTGATTCTGCTTCTTCTGCTTCTTCTCTTTCGGCTTCTCCTGCTTCTGCTTCTTGTGCTTCTCCTGCTTCTCTTTCTGCTTCTCATTCCGCTTCTGTTTCTCCTTCTGCTTCTGCTTCTCCTCCTTCTCCTTCTCCTACTTCTGCTTCTCCTTCATCTTCTGCTTCTTCTGCTTCTCCTTCTGCATCTCCTTCTGCTTTTGCTTGGCCTTATGCTTCTTCTCCTGCCTCTGCTTCTCCTTCTTTTGCTTCTCCTTTTGCTTCTGCTTCTTCTGCTTTTCCTGCTTCTCCTTCTACTTCTGCTTCTCCTTCATCTTCTGCTTCTTCTGCTTCTCCTGCTGCATCTCCTTCTGCTTGTGCTTGGCCTTATGCTTCTTCTTCTGCCTCTGCTTCTCCTTCTCCTTCTTTTGCTTCTCCTTTTGCTTCTGCTTCTTCTGCTTTTCCTGCTTCTCCTTCTGCTTCTGCTTCTTCTGCTTTTCCTTCTGCATATTTTTCTGCTTCTGCTTCTCTTTCTCCTTCTTCTGCTTCTCCTTCTTATTCTTCTTCTGCTTCTTCTTCTTCTGCTTTACCTGCTTCTCTTTCTGCTTCTCCTTCTGCTTCTCCTTCTGTTTCTCCTTCTCCTTCTTGTTCTTCTGCTTTTCCTTCTGCTTCTCCTTCTGCTTCTGCTACAACTGCTACTGCTTCTACTTCTTCTGATTCTTCTGCTTCTCCTTCTGCTTTTGATTCTCTTTCTGCTTCTGCTTCTCCTTCTGCTTCTCCTTCTGCTTCTCCAGATTCTGCTTCTTCTGCTTCTCCTGCTTCTCCTTCTCCCTGAGGTTCTCCTTCTGCTTCTTCGGATTCTTATGCTTCTGCTTCTCCTGCTTCTGCTTCTTCTGCTTTCCCTCCTTCTCTTTCTGCTTCTCCTTCTGCTTCTGCTTCTCCAGCTTCTGCTTCTTCTGCTTCTCCGGCTTCTCCTTCTGCTTCAGGTTCTGCTTCTGCTTCTTCTGATTCTTATGCTTCTGCTCCTCTTGCTTCTGCTTCTTCTGCTTAACCTCCTTCTCTTTCTGCTTCTGCTTATCCTTCAGTTTCAGCATCTCATTCTACATCTGCTTCATGTCCTTCTCGAGTATCTTCTGCTTCTGCATCACCTGTTTCTGCATCTACTGCTTCTCCTTCTGCTGATCTATCTGCTTCTCCTGCTGCTTTTCCTTCTCCAGCACCCTACAACAACATATCAATAAAGCATCTCCAGGAATCACC
>NW_012310575.1:0-2395 GCF_000151885.1 Dipodomys ordii | reverse complement strand
AGAGCGGGAGACAGCAGGGGACACAGCGAGGACACAGTTTGTACACAGCGGGACACAGTGGGGGACAGAGCGTGAGACACAGCGAGACACAGCGGGGACAAAGCTGGACACAGCGGGGGACACAGCTGGGCACAGAGGGTCACACAGCGGGACACAGCGGGCACACAGCGGGGACACTGCGGGACACTGCTGGACACAGCTGGGACACAGCGAGACACAGCGGGACAAAGCGGGGGACACAGCGGGCACACAGCGGGGACACAGCAGGACACAGAGGGACACAGCAGGGACAGAGCGGGACACAGCGGGACACAGCGGGACACAGCGGGGGACACAGCGGGACACAGCGGGGAACACAGTGAGGACACAGCGGGACACAGCGGGGAACACAGCGAGGACACAGTGGGAACCAGCCGGACAGAGCGTCGATACAGTGGGGACACAGCATAACACAGCGTGGTACACAGCTGTGGACACAACCAGACACAGTGGGGGCACAGCGGGACACAGTGGAACACAGTGGGACACAGCAGGGACAAAGCATGAGACACAGAGGGGTACAGAACGGGAGACAGCTGGGGACACAGCGAGGACACGGCGGGACACAGCGGGGATACAGCGGGGACTCAGCGGGGGACACAGCGGGGGATAAAGCTGGACAACACGGAACACAGTGGGACACAGTGGGAAACAGCGGTGACCCTGAGGGTCATAGCGGGACACAGCGGGGGACACAGCGAGGACACATTGGGACACAGCGGGGTCACAACGGGACTTAGCGGGGGACACAGCAGTACACAGAGGGACACAGCGGGACACAGCGTGTACACATCAGGGACAAAGCGGGGGATAGACCGGGACACAGCGGGGGACACAGAGCGGTACACAGCAGGATACAGCGGAAAACACAGCGTGGACACAGCGGGACACAGCGGGGGACACAGCGGGGGACACAGCACTACACAGCGGGCGACACAGCGAGGACACAGCGGGACACAGCGCGGGACACAGCAGGACACAACGGGGGACACAGGGGGGGACACAGCTGGACACAGCGGGACACAGCGGGGGATACAGGGGGGACACAGCCGGACACAGCGTGGGACACAGCGAGGACACAGCGGGGAACACAGCGAGGACACAGCGGGACACAGCGTCGATACAGCAGGGACACAGCTTTACACAGCGTGGTTCACAGCTGTGGACACAACGGGACACAGTGGGGGCACAGCGGGACACAGCGGGACACAGTGGGACACAGTGGGGAGAAAGCGTGAGACACAGCGGGGGACAGAGTGGGAGACAGCGGTGGACAAAGCGAGGACACAGCGGGACACAGCGGTGACACAGCAGGGACTCAACGAGTGACACAGCGGGACACAGCAGGACACAGCGGGGGACACAGCGGGGGAAACAGTGGGACACAGCGGGGAACACAGCGAGGACACAGCAGGACACAGCGGGGGACACAGCGAGGACACAGCGGGGGACACAGCGGGGGACACAGCGGGACACAGTGGGGAACACAGCGAGGACCCAGCGGGACCCAGCGGGACACAGCATCGATACAGCGGGGACAAAGCATTACAGAGCGTGGTACACAGCTGTGTACACAACCGGACACAGTGGGGGCACAGCGGGACACAGTGGGACACAGTTGGACACAGCGGGTCAAAGCATGAGACACAGCGGGGGACAGAGCGAGAGACAGCTGCTGACATAGCGAGGACACAGCGGGACACAGCGGGGACACAGTGGGGACTCAGGGTGGACACAGCGGGGGATAAAGCTGGACACCATGGAACACAGCGGGACACAGTGGGAAACAGCGGTGACCCTGAGGGTCACAGCGGGACACAGCGGGGGACACAGCGAGGACACATTGGGACACAGCGGGGACATAGCGGTACTCAGCGGGGGACACAGCAGTACAGAGCAGGACACAGCGGGACACAGCGGGGACACATCAGGGACAAAGCGGGGGACACAGAGGGGACACATCAGGGACACAGCGGGGAACACAGCGGGACACATCGGGGGACACAGGGAGGTCACAGCAGGACACAGCGGTGACACAGCGGGGACTCACCGGAGAACACAGCGGGGGACAAAGCGAGACAGCACGGGACACAGCGGGACAGAGCGGGACACAGCGGGGACACTGCGGGAACATAGCAGGACACAGCGGGCTACACAGCGGGACACAGCGGGACACAGCGGGGGACACAGCGGGGACACAGCAGGACACAGCGGGGGACAGAGCAGGGGAAATAGTGGGACACAGCGGGACACAGCGGGGGACACAGCCACGACACAGCGGGATACATCAGGGGACACAGCGGGACACAGCGAGGACACAGCAGTGGACAGAGCGGGACTCAGCGGGGACACAGTG
>NW_012310574.1:0-2395 GCF_000151885.1 Dipodomys ordii | reverse complement strand
CACGCTCTGTCCCACACTGTGTCCCGAAGTGTCCCCCGCTGTGTCCCGCAGTGTCCCCCGCTGTGTCCCACTGTGTCCCCCGCTGAGTCCCCGCTGTGTCACTGCTGTGTCCCGCTGTTTCCTCGCTGTGTCCCCTGCTGTTTCCCTCTATGTCCCTCGCTGTGTCTCACGCTTTGTCCCCGCTGTGTCCCACTGTATCCCGCTGTGTCCGGCTGTGCCCCCACTGTGTCCCGTTGTGTCCACAGTGTGTACCACGCTGTGTAACGCTGCCTCCCCGCTGTATCGACGCTGTGTCCCGTTGTGTCCCGCTGTGTCCTCGCTGTGTCCCCTGTTGTGTCCCGCTGTGTCCTCACTGGGTAGCCCACTGTGTCCCGCTGTGTCCCCCGCTGTCCCCCGCTGTGTCCCGCTGTGTCCCGCTGTGTCGCGCTGTGTAACACTGTGTCCCGTGGTGTCCCACTTTGTCCCACGCTGTGTCCCCAGCTGCGTCCCCTCTGTGTCGCCGCTGTGTCCCATCTCTGTCCTCTGCTGTCCCCCGCTGTGTCACCCACTGTGACCCAATGTGTCCCGCTGTGTCCCCCGCTGTGTCCCCACTGTGTGCCCCCTGTGTCCCACTGTGTACCCCGCTGTGTCCAGCTGTGTTCCCGCTGTGTCCCACTGTGACCCGCTGTGTTCCCAGCTGTGTCCTGCTGTGTACCCCTCTGTGTCCCCCTCTGTGTCCCGCTGTGTTCCCCGCTGTGTCCTGCTGTGTCCCCCGCTGTGTCCCTGCTGTGTCCCCGCTGTGTCCTGCTGTATACTGCTGTGTCCCCCGCTGAGTCCCGCTGTGTCCCCGCTGTGTCCCGCTGTGTTCCCCATGTGTCCCCCGCTGTGTCCCACCGTGTCCCACTGTGTCCCCCACTGTTTCCCCCGCTGTGTCCGGCTGTTTCCCCCGCTGTGTGCCGCTGTGTCCCGCTATGTCCCCCGCTTTGTCCTGCTGTGTCCCCGCAGTGTCCCCGCTGTGTCCCGCTGTGTCACACTGTGTCCCGTGGTGTCCCACTTTGTCCCCCGCTGTTTCCCCCGCTGTGTCCTCCGCTGAGTCCCCTCTGTATCGACGCTGTGTCCCGCTGTGTCCCGCTGTGTCCTCGCTGTGTTCCCCGCTGTGTCCTGCTGTGTCCCCTGCTGTGTCCCCCGCTGTGTCCTCGCTGTGTCCCCCGCTGTGTCTCACTGTGTCCCCGCTGTGTCCTCGCTGGGTCCCCCGCTGTGTCCCGCTGTGTCCCCCGCTGTGTCCCGCTGTGTCCGACTGTGTCCCCGCTGTGTCCCGCTGTGTCCCCGCTGTGTGCCCGCTGTGTCCCGCTGTGTACCCCGCTGTGTCCAGCTGTGTCCTTTTGTGTCACGCTGTTTCCCCGCTGTGTCCCTGCTGTGTCCCTCTGTGTACCGCGCTGTGTCCAGCTTTGTCCCCGCTGTGTCTCGCTGTGTCCCACGCTCTGTCCCACACTGTGTCCCGAAGTGTCCCCCGCTGTGTCCCGCAGTGTCCCCCGCTGTGTCCCACTGTGTCCCCCGCTGAGTCCCCGCTGTGTCACCGCTGTGTCCCGCTGTTTCCTCGCTGTGTCCCCTGCTGTTTCCCTCTCTGTCCCTCGCTGTGTCTCACGCTTTGACCCCGCTGTGTCCCACTGTGTCCCGCTGTGTCCCGCTGTGCCCCCACTGTGTCCCGTTGTGTCCACAGTGTGTACCACGCTGTGTAACGCTGCCTCCCCGCTGTATCGACGCTGTGTCCCGTTGTGTCCCGCTGTGTCCTCGCTGTGTCCCCTGTTGTGTCCCGCTGTGTCCTCACTGGGTAGCCCACTGTGTCCCGCTGTGTCCCCCGCTCTCCCCCGCTGTGGCCCGCTGTGTCCCGCTGTGTCCCGCTGTGTAACACTGTGTCCCGTGGTGTCCCAGTTTGTCCCACGCTGTGTCCCCAGCTGCGTCCCCTCTGTGTCGCCGCTGTGTCCCCTCTCTGTCCTCTGCTGTCCCCCGCTGTGTCCCCCACTCTGACCCACTGTTTACCGCTGTGTCCCCCGCTGTGTCCTCACTGTGTGCCCCCTGTGTCCCACTGTGTACCCCGCTGTGTCCAGCTGTGTTCCCGCTGTGTCCCACTGTGACCCGCTGTGTTCCCAGCTGTGTCCCGCTGTGTACCCCTCTGTGTCCCCCTCTGTGTCCCTCTGTGTTCCCCGCTGTGTCCCGCTGTGTCCCGCTGTGTCCCCCGCTGTGTCCCTGCTGTGTCCCCGCTGTGTCCTGCTGTATACTGCTGTGTCCCCCGCTGAGTCCCGCTGTGTCCCCGCTGTGTCCCGCTGTGTTCCCCATGTGTCCCCCGCTGTGTCCCACCGTGTCCCAATGTGTCCCCCACTGTTTCCCCCGCTGTGTCCGGCTGTGTCCCCCGCTG
>NW_012310573.1:0-2395 GCF_000151885.1 Dipodomys ordii | reverse complement strand
TGCTTTGTTCCTGCTGTGTCCCTCTTGTCCCGCTGTGTCCCCCTGTGTCCTCACTGTTCCCACGCTTGTTCCGCTGAGTCCTTGCTGTGTCCCCCGATGTGCCCCGTTGTGTCCCCAGCTGTGTACCCCGCTATGGCCCACTGTGTCCCCGCTGTATCGACGCTGTGTCCCGCTGTGTCCCACTGTGTCCTCGCTGTGTCCCCCGCTGTCTCCCGCTCTGTCCCCCGCTGTGTCTCACGCTTTGTCCCAGCAGTGTCCCACTGTGTTCCGCTGTTTCCCGCTGTGCCCCCACTGTGTCCCGTTGTGTCCACAGCTGTGTACCACGCTGTGTAACACTGTGTCCACGCTGTATCGACGCTGGGTCCCGCAGTGTCCTTGCTGTGTTCCCCGCTGTGTCCCGCAGTGTCCCCCGCTGTGTCCCCCGCTGTGTCCTCGCTGTGTCCCCCGCTGTGTCCCGCTGTGTCCTCGCTGGGTCCCCCGCTGTGTCCCGCTTTGTCCCCTGCTGTGTCCCGCTGGGTCCCACTGTGTCCCGCTCTGTCCCTGCTGTGTCCCGCTGTGTACTGCTGTGTCCCCGCTGTGTCCCCCGCTGTCTCCCGCTCTGTCCCCCGCTGTGTCTCACGATTTGTCCTCGCTGTGTCCCACTGTGTCCCGCTCTGTCCCGCTGTGCCCCCACTGTGTCCCCTTGTGTCCACAGATTTGTACCACAGTGTGTAACGCTGTATCCCAGCTGTATCGACGCTGGGTCCCGCTGGTTCCCGCTGTGTCCTCGCTGTGTTCCCTGCTGTGTCCTGCTGTGTCCCCCGGTGTGTCCCCCGCTGTTTTCCTGTCTGTGTCCCCCGCTGTGTCCCGCTGTGTCCTCGCTGGGCCCCCCGCTGTTTCCCGCTGGGTCCCCTGCTGTGTCCCTCTGTATCCCGATGTGTCCCCTGCTCTGTACCCTGCTTTGTCCCGCTGTGTCCGCCGCTGTGTCCCGCTGTGTCCCCCGCTGTGTCCCGCTGTGTCTTCGCTGTGTCCCGCTCTGTCTCCCCCTTTTCCCCGCTGTGTCCCGCTCTGTCCCGTGGTGTCCCGCTTTGTCCCCCGCTGTGTCCCCCGCTGAGTCCCCGCTGTGTCCCCACTGTGTCCCGCTGTGTACTGCTGTGTCCCCCGCTGAGTACCGCTGTGTCCCCGCTGTGTCCCCGCTGTGTCCCAATGTGTCCCCGGCTGTGTCCCGCTGTGTCTACTGCTGTGTTCCTGCTCTGTCCCGCTGTGTCCCGCTGTGTCCCCCTGTGTCCTCACTGTGTCCCACGCTGTGTTCCGCTGAGTCCTTGCTGTGTCCTCCGATGTGCTCCGTTGTGTCCCCAACTGTGTACCCCACTGTGGCCCACTCTGTCCCCGCTGTATCGACCCTGTGTCCCGCTGGGTTCTGCTGTGTCCGCGCTGTGTCCACCGCTGTGTCCCGCTGTGTCCACCGCTGTGTCCCGCTGTGTCCCCCGCTCTGTCTCGCTGTGTCCACCGCTGTGTCCCCCGCTGTCTCCCGCTCTGTCCCCCGCTGTGTCTCACGCTTTGTCCCCACTGTGTCCCACTGTGTTCTCCTGTGTCCCGCTGTGACCCCACTGTGTCCCGTTGTGTCCACAGCTGTGTACCCCGCTGTGTAATGCTGTGTCCCGGCTGTATCGACGCTGTGTCCCTCTGGGTCCCACTGTGTCCTCGCTGTGTTTCCCGCTGTGTCTCGCAGTGTCCCCCGCTTTGTCCCCCGCTGTGTCCTCGCTGTGTCCCCTGCTGTGTCCCGCTGTGTCCTTGCTGTGTCCCCCGCTGTGTCCCGCTGTGTCCCCGCAGGTTCACCGCTGTTTCCCGCTGTGTCCCGTGGTGCCCCGCTTTGTCCCCCGCTGTGACCCTGCTGAGTCCCCGCTGTGTCCCCGCTGTGTCGCGCTCTGTCCTCCGTGTGTCCACCGCTGTGTCCCGCTGTGTCCCCTGCTGTTTCCCGCTGTGTCTACTGCTGTGTTCCTGCTTTGTCCAGCTGTGTCCCGCTGTGTCCCCCTGTGTCCTCACTGTGTCCCACGCTGTGTTCCGCTGAGTCCTTGCTGTGTCCCCGGATGTGCCCCGTTGTGTCTCCAGCTGTGTACGCCGCTGTGGCCCACTCTGTCCCCGCTGTATCGACGCTGTGTCCCGCTGGGTCCCGCTGTGTCCTCGCTGTGTCCACCGCTGTGTCCCGCTGTGTCCACCGCTGTGTCCCGCTGTGTCCCCGCTCTATCCCGCTGTGTCCACCGCTGTGTCCCGCTCTTTCCCCCGCTGTGTCCCGCTGTGTCCCCCGCTCTGTCCCCCTGTGTCCACCGCTGTGTCCCGCTGTTTCCCCCGCTGTGTCCCGCTGTGTCCTCGCTGTGTCCCCCGCTATCTCACTCTCTGTCCCCCACTGTGTCTC
>NW_012310572.1:0-2395 GCF_000151885.1 Dipodomys ordii | reverse complement strand
ACTGTGTCCTCCGCTGTGTCCCGCTGTGTCCCGCTGTGTCCTCGCTGTGTCCCACGCTGTGTTCCACTGTGTCCTCGCTGTGTCCCCTGCTGTGTCCCATTGTGTCCCCAGCTGTGTACCTCGCGGTGTCCCGCTGTGTAACCACTGTATCGACGCTGTGTCCCGCTGGGTCCGGCTGTGTCCTCGCTTTTTCCCCGGCTGTGTCCTGCTTTGTCCCCCGCTCTGTCCCGCTGGGTCTACTGCTGTGTCCCTGCTGTGTCCCGCTGTGTCCCGCTGTGTCCAGCTGTGTCCTCGCAGTGTCCCACGCTGTGTTCCGCTGTGTCCTCACTGTGTCCCCCGATGTGTCCCTTTGTGTCCCCAGCTGTGTACCCCGCTGTGTCCCGCTGTGTACCCCTCTGTGTCCCCCTCTGTGTCCCGCTGTGTCCCCCGCTGTGTCCCTCTGTGTCGCGCTGTGTCCAGCTGTGTGGTACTGTGTCCCCCGCTGAGTCCCGCGGTGTCCCCCGCTGTGTCCCGCTGTGTCTACTGCTGTGTCCCGCTGTGTCCCATGCTGTGTCCCGCTGTGTCCCGTTGTGTCCCTCGTTGTGTCCCGCTGTTTACCCGCTATGTCCCGCTGTGTCCTCGCTGTGTCCCCCACTGTGTCCCGCTGTGTCCTCGTTGTGTACTCTGCTGTGTCTCACTGTGTCCCCCACTGTGTCCCGCTGTGTCTCCGCTGTATCGACGCTGTGTCCCGCTGGGTCCCGCTGTGTCCTCGCAGTATCCCCTGATGTGTCCCTTTGTGTCCCCAGCTGTGTAACCCGCTGTGTCCCGCTGTGTCCCCGCTGTATCGACTCTGTGTCCCGCTGTGTCTCGCTGTGTCCTCCCTGTGTCCCCCGCTGTCTCCCGCTTTGTCCCACGCTGTGTCCCTCTGTGTTCCCGCTTTGTCTCCCGCTGTGTCCCTATGTGTCCCGCTGTGTACCCTGCTGTGTCCTGCTATGTTCCCGCAGTGTCCCCGCTGTGTCCCGCTGTGTCCCACTGTGTCCTCGCTGTGTCCCCAGCTGTGTACCCCACTGTGTTCCGCGTGTCCCTGCTGTATCGACGCTGGGTCCCGCTGGGTACCGCTGTGTCATCCCTGTGTCCCCCTCTGTCCTGCTGTGTCCCCCGCTGTGTCTCTGCTGTGTCCCCGCTGTGTCCCGCTGTGTACTGCTGTGTCCCCCGCTGAGTCCCGCTTTGTCCCAATGTGTCCCAATGTGTCCTCGCTCTGTCCCTCGCTGTGTCCCGTTGTGTCCTCCCTGTGCCCCCGCTGTGTCCTGCTGTGTCCCCCGCTGTGTCCCCCGCTATGTCCCGCTGTGTCCCCCGCTGTGTCACACTGTGTCCTTGCTGTGTCCCAGGCTTTGTGCCGCTGTGTCCTCGCTGTGTCCCCCGCTGTGTCCCGCTGTGTCCTGCTGTGTCACACTGTTTCCCCGCTGCGTCCCCGCTGTGTCCCTCTGTGTACCCCGCTGTGTCCAGCTTTGTCCCCGCTGTGTCTCGCTGTGTCCCACGCTCTGTCCGCCACTGTGTCCCGCTCTGTCCTCCTCTGTGTCCCGCTTTGTCCCCCTCTGTGTCCCACTGTGTCCCCGCAGGGTCACTGCTGTTTCCCGCTGTGTCCCGCTGTGTTCCGTGATGTCCCTCTTTGTCTCCCGCTGTGTCCCCCGCTGAGTCCCTGCTGTTTCACCGCTGTGTCCCGCTGTGTCCTCCCTGTGTCCCCCGCTGTCTCCCACTCTGTCCCTCGCTGTGTCTCACGCTTTGTCCCCGCTGTGTCCCGCTGTGTTCCGCTGTGTCCCGCTGCGTCCCCCCTGTGTCCCGCTGTGTCCCGCTTTGGCCCCACTGTGTCCCGCAGTGACCACGTTGTGTCCCGCTGTGTCCCACTGTGTCCCGTGGTGTCCCGCTTTGTCCCCCGCTGTGTCCACAGCTGAGTCTCGCTGTGTCCCCACTGTGTCCTCTCTGTGTCCCCCGCTGTGTCCTGCTCTGTTCCCCACTCTGTCTCCCGTTTTTTCCCTGCTGTGCCCCGCTGTGTCCCGCTGTGTCCCGCTGTGTCCCCCACTGTGTCCCGTTGTGTCAACAGCTGTGTACCCCGCTGTGTCCCGCTGTGTCTCTGCTGTATCGATGCTGTGTCCCGCTGGGTCCTGCTGTGTCTCTCTCTGTGTTCCCCACTGTGTCCTGCTGTGTCCCCCGCTGTGTCACTCGCTGTGTCCCCTGCTGTGTCCCGCTGTGTCCCCCGCTGTGTCCTTGCTGTGTTCCCGATGGGTCCCTCTCTGTCCCGCATTGTCCCCTGCTGAGTCCCGTTGTGTCACCGCTGTGTCCCGCTGTGTCCCTGCTCTATCGACGTTGTGTCCACGCTGGATCCCGCTGTGTCCTCTCTTTGTTCCCCGCTGTGTCC
>NW_012310571.1:0-2395 GCF_000151885.1 Dipodomys ordii | reverse complement strand
CTTCTTCTGTTTCTTCTGCTTCTGCTTCTCCTGCTTCTTCTTTCTCTGCTTCTCCTACTTCTCCTTCTGCTTCTCCGTCTCATTCTCCTTCTCCTTCAATTTCTCCTTCTTGTGCTTCTCATTCTGCTTCTGCTTCTCCTGCTTCTGCTTCTTCTGTTTCTCCTTCTGCTTCTCCTTCTGCTTCTCTTTCTGCTTCTGATTCTCCTTCTGCTCCTCCTACTCCTAATCCTTCTCTTTCTCCTTCTTCTTTTTCTGCTTCTCGTTCTGCTTCTGCTTCTTCTGCTTGTTCTGTTTCTTCTGCTTCTGCTTTTCCAGCTTCTGTTGCTTCTGCTTCTCCTTCTGCTTCAGGTTCTCCTTCTGATTCTTGGGCTTCTTCTGTTTCTTCTGCTTTTGCTTCTGCTACTGCTTCTTCTGCTTCTCTTTCTGCTTCTCCTTCTGCTTTTCCTTCTCCTTCTGCTCCTTCTCTTTCTTCTTCTTCTTCTTCTTCTTCTGCTTCTCCTTCTCCTTCTCCTTCTTCTTCTTCTTCTTCTTCTTCTTCTTCTTCTTCTTCTTCTTCTTCTTCTTCTTCTTCTTCTTCTTCTTCTTCTTCTTCTTCTTCTTCTTCTTCTTCTTCTGCTTCTCCCGCTTCTGCTTCTTCTGCTTCTCCTGCTTGTCCTTCTCCTTCTGCTACTCCTTCTCCTTCTTCTCCTTCTCTTTCTGCTTCTGCTTCTGCTTCTTCTGATTCTCCAACTTCTCTTTCTTCTTCTCCTTCTGTTTCTGCTTCTCTTTCTGCTGCTGCATCTCCTTCTGCTTCACCTTCTTCTGCTCTTTCTCCTTCTTTTGTTTCTCCCTCTGCTTCTGCTTCTTATGCTTCTTCTTTATCTTCTGCTTCTGCTTCTCCTGCTTCTGCTTCTTGTGCTTCTACTGCTTCTTCTTCTGCTTCTGTTTCTTCTGCTTCTACTTCTCTTTCTGCTTCTGTTTCTCGTGCTTTTTTTTCTGCTTCTTCTGCTGCTTCTCCTTCTGCTGCTTCTTCTACTTCTCCTACTGCTTCTCTTTTTGCTTCTCCTTCTGCTTCTGCTTCTGCTTCTTCTGTTTCTCCTGACTGAATTTCTGGTTCTACTTCTTCTGCTGCTTCTCCTTCTGCTTCTGCTTCTACTTCTGCTTTTGATTCTGCTTCTTCTGCTTCTTCTCTTTCGGCTTCTCCTGCTTCTGCTTCTTGTGCTTCTCCTGCTTCTCTTTCTGCTTCTCATTCCGCTTCTGCTTCTCCTTCTGCTTCTGCTTCTCCTCCTTCTCCTTCTCCTACTTCTGCTTCTCTTTCAGCTTCTGCTTCTTCTGCTTCTCCTGCTTCTCCTTCTGCATCTCCTTCTGCTAGTACTTGTCCTTATGCTTCTTCTTCTGCCTCTGATTCTCCTTCTCCTTCTTTTGCTTCACCTTTTGCTTCTGCTTCTTCTGCTTTTCCTGCTTCTCCTTCTTCTTCTGCTTCTTCTGCTTCTCCTTCTGCATCTTCTTCTGCTTCTGCTTCTCCTTCTCCTTCTTCTGCTTCTCCTTCTGATTCTCCTTCTGCTTCTTCTTCTTCTGCTTTACCTGCTTCTCTTTCTGCTTCTCCTTCTGCTTCTCCTTCTGTTTCTCCTTCTCCTTCTTCTTCTTCTGCTTTTCCTTCTGCTTTTCCTCCTGCTTCTGCTACAACTGCTACTGCTACTACTTCTTCTGTTTCTTCTGCTTCTCCTTCTGCTTTTGATTCTCTTTCTGCTCGTGCTTCTCATTCTGCTTCTCATTCTGCTTCTAAAGATTCTGCTTCTTCTGCTTCTCCTGCTTCTCCTTCTGTTTCAGGTTCTGCTTCTGCTTCTTCGGATTCTTATGCTTCTGCTTCTCCTGCTTCTGCTTCTTCTGCTTCCCCTCCTTCTCTTTCTGCTTCTCCTTCTGCTTCTGCTTCTTGTCCTTCTCCTGTTTCTTCTGCTTGTTCTTCTCCTGTTTCTGCATTTCCTGCTTCTCCTTCTGCTGCTCTTTCTGTTTCTCCTGCCGCTTTTCCTTCTACTGGTTCTTCTTCTGCTTCTCTTTCTGCTTCTACTCCTGTTTCTCCTTCTCCTTCTCCTTCTAATTCATCTGCTTTTCCTTCTGCTTCTCTTTCTGCTTCTGAATCTTCTGCTTCTTCTGCTACTGCCTCTGCTTCTTCTGTTTCTTCTGCTTCTCTTTCTGCTTTTGCTTCTCTTTCTGCTTCTGCTTCTCCTTCTGCTTCTCCAGATACTGCTTCTTCTGCTTCTCCTGCTTCTCCTTCTGCTTCAGCTACTATTACACCTTCCCCTTCTTCTGCTTCTCCTTCTGATTCTCCTTCTGCTTCTTCTTCTTCTGATTTACCAGATTCTCTTTCTGCTTCTCAATCTACTTCTACTTCTGTTTCTCCTTCACCTTCCTGTTT
>NW_012310570.1:0-2395 GCF_000151885.1 Dipodomys ordii | reverse complement strand
CTGTGTCCCACTGTGTCCCCGCTGTGTCCCGCTGTGTCCCGCTGTGTCCCCGCTGTGTGCCCGCTGTGTCCCACTGTGTACCCCGCTGTGTCCAGCTGTGTCACCGCTTTGTCTCGCTGTGTCCACTCTCTGTCTCCGCTGTCCCCCGCTGTGTGCCCCGCTGTGTCCCGCTGTGTCCCGCTATGTCCCCTGCTTTCTCCTTCTGTGTCCCGGAGTGTCCCCACTGTGTCCCGCTGTGTAACACTGTGTCTCGTGGTGTCCCACTTTGTCCCACGCTGTGTCCCCCGGTGAGTCCCCTCGGTGTCGCCGCTGTGTCCCCCTGTGTCCTCGCTGTGTCCCCCGCTGTCTCCCGCTTTGACTCCCGCTGTGTTCCGCTGTGTCCCGCTGTGTCCCCGCTGTGTCCCCAGCTGTGTCCCGCTGTGTCCCGCTGTGTACCCCGCTGTGTCATGCTATGTTCCCGCAGTGTCCCCGCTGTGTCCCGCTGTGTCCCGCTGTGTCCTTGCTGTGTCCCCAGCTGCTTACCCCACTGTGTCCCGCTGTGTCCCTGCTGTATCGACGCTGGGTCCCGCTGTGTCCCGCTGTGTCCTCCCTTTGTCCAACGCTGTGTCGCGCTGTGTCTACTGCTGTGTCCCCGCTGTGTCCCGCTGTGTCCAGCTGGGTCCCTGCTGTAACCACGCTGGGTCCCGCTGGGTCCTGCTCAATCATCCCTGTGTCCCCCGTTGTGTACAGCTCTGTCCCCAGCTGTGTCTCTGCTGTGTCCCCGCTGTGTCCCGCTTTGTCCCGCTGTGTACTGCTGTGTCCCCCGCTGAATCCCGCTGTGTCCCAATGTGTCCCAATGTGTCCTCGCTCTGTCCCCTGCTGTGTCCCGCTGTGTCCTCCCTCTGTCCCCCGCTGTGTCCCGCTGTGTTCCCCGCTATGTCCCGCTGTGTCCCCCGCTGTGTCCCACTGCGTCCTTGCTGTGTCCCATGCTGTGTGCCGCTGTGTCCTCGATGTGTCCTCCGCTGTGTCCCGCTGTGTCCTGCTGTGTCACGCTGTTTCCCCGCTGCGTACCCGCTGTGTCCCTCTGTGTACCCCGCTGTGTCCAGCTTTGTCCCCGCTGTGTCTCGCTTTGTCCCACGCTCTGTCCCCCACTGTGTCCCGCTCGGTCCCCCTCTGTGCCCCGCTGTGTCCCCTGCTGTGTCCCACTGTGTCCCCGCAGTGTCACTGCTGTTTCCTGCTGTGTCCCGCTGTGTTCTGTGGTGTCCCTCTTTGTCTCCCGCTGTGTCCCCCGCTGAGACCCCGCTATGGCAACGCTGTGTCCCCCTGTGTCCTGGCTGTGTCCCCTGCTGTCTCCAGCTCTGTACCCCGCTGTGTCCCCCGCTGTGTCCCGCTGTGTCCACTGCTGTGTCCCCGCTCTGTCCCGCTTTTTCCCCGGCTGTGTCCCGCTGTGTCCTCACTGTGTCCCCCGCTGTATCCCGCTATCTCCTCGCTGTGTCCCCAGCTGTGTCCCACTGTGTCCCCCGCTTTGTCCCACTGTGTCCCACTGTGTCCCCGCTGTGTCCCGCTGTGTCCCACTGTGTCCCGGTGTGCCCGCTGTGTCCCGCTGTGTACCCCGCTGTGTCCAGCTATGTCACCGCTGTGTCCCGCTGTGGCCCATCTCTGTCTCCGCTGTCCCCCGCTGTGTCCCCCACTGTGTGGCGCTGTGTCCCGCTATGTCCCCCGCTTCATCCCGCTTTGTCCCCCGCTGTGTTCTGCTGTTTCCCGCAGTGTCCTCGCTGTGTCCCGTGGTGTCTCATTTTGTCCCTGCTGTGTCCCCAGCTGTGTGCCTGCTGTGTCCCCAGCTGTGTACCCCACTGTGTCCCGCTGTGTCCCTGCTGTATCGATGCTGGGTCCTGCTGGGTCCCGCTGTGTCCTCCCTTTGTCCCCCGCTGTGTCCCGCTGTGTCCGGCACTGTGTCCCGCTGTGTCTACTGCTGTGTCCCCGCTGTGTCCTGCTGTGTCCAACTGGGTCCCTGCTGTATCCACGCTGGGTCCCGCTGGGTCCTGCTCTGTCATCCCTGTGTCCCCCGCTGTGTCCCGCTCTGTCCCCCGCTGTGTCTCTGCTGTGTCCCCGCTGTGTCCCGCTTTGTCCCGCTGTGTACTGCTGTGTCTTTCGCTGAATCCCGCTGTGTCCCAATGTGTCCCAATGTGTCCTCGCTCTGTCCCCTGCTGTGTCCCGCTGTGTCCTCCCTGTGTCCCCCGCTGTGTCCCGCTGTGTCCCGCTCTGTTCCCCGCTGTGTTCCCCGCTATGTCCCGCTGTGTCCCCCGCTGTGTCCCACTGTGTCCTTGCTGTGTCCCATGCTGTGTGCCGCTGTGTCCTCGATGTGTCCCCCGCTGTGTCCCGCTGTGTCCTGCTGTGTCACGCTGTTCCCCGCTGA
>NW_012310569.1:0-2395 GCF_000151885.1 Dipodomys ordii | reverse complement strand
TGTGTACCCCGCAGTGTCCAGCTGTGTCACCGCTGTGTCCCGCTGTGGCCCATCTCTGTCTCAGCTGTACCCCGCTGTGTCCCCCGCTGTGTTCCGCTGTGTCCCGCTGTGTCCCCCGCTTTGTCCTGCTGTGTCTCCACAATGTCCCCGCTGTGTCCCGCTGTGTCACACTGTGTCCCGTGGTGTCCCACTTTGACCCCGCTGTGTCCCCCGCTGTGTCCCCCGCTGAGTCCCCTCTGTTTCGACGCTGTGTCCCGCTGTTTCCCGCTGTGTCCTCGCTGTGTTCCCCGCTGTGTCCCGCTGTGTCCCTCGTTGTGTCCACCACTGTGTCCTTGCTGTGTCCCCCGCTGTTTCCCACTGTGTCCTCGCTGTGTCCCCCGCTGTGTCCAGCTGTGTCCCCCGCTGTGTCCCGTTGTGTCCGACTGTGTCCCGCTCTGTCCCCACTGTGTCCCGCTGTGTCCCGCTGTGTCCCCGCTGTGTGCCCGCTGTGTCCCGCTGTGTCCCCCGCTGAGTCCCCTCTGTTTCGACGCTGTGTCCCGCTGTTTCCCGCTGTGTCCTCGCTGTGTTCCCTGCTGTGTCCCGCTGTGTCCCCCGTTGTGTCCACCACTGTGTCCTCGCTGTGTCCCCCGCTGTTTCCCGCTGTGTCCTCGCTGTGTCCCCCGCTGTGTCCAGCTGTGTCCCCCGCTGTGTCCCGTTGTGTCCGACTGTGTCCCGCTCTGTCCCCACTGTGTCCCGCTGTGTCCCGCTGTGTCCCCGCTGTGTGCCCGCTGTGTCCCGCTGTGTACCCCGCTGTGTCCAGCTGTGTCCTTTTGTGTCACACTGTTTCCCTCTGTGTCCCTGCTGTGTCCCTCTGTGTACCCCGCTGTGTCCAGCTTTGTCCCCGCTGTGTCACACTGTGTCCTGCTGTGTACTGCTGTGTCTCCCGCTGAGTTCCTCTGTGTCCCGCTGTGGCCCAATGTGTCCTCGCTGTGTCAGGCTCTGTCCTGCTCTGTCCCCGCTGTGTCCCGCTGTGTCCCGCTGTGTCCCCACTGTGTGCCCGCTGTGTCCCTCTGTGTACCCTGTTGTGTATAGCGGTGTCCCCGCTGTGTCCCGCTTTGTCACCTCTCTGTCCTCTGCTGTCCCCCCTGTGTTCCCCGCTGTGTCCCGCTGTGTCCCGCTGTGTCCTGCTGTGTCACACTGTGTCCCTTGTTGTCCCGCTTTGTCCCCCACTGTGACCTCGTTGTGTTTCCCGCTGTGTCCCGCTGTGTACCACTCTGTGACCCCGCTGTGTACCGCTCTGTACCCCGCTGTGTCCCGCTATGTTCCCGCAGTGTACCCGCTGTGTCCCGCTGTGTCCTCGCTGTGTCCACTGCTGTGTCCCGTTGTGTCCCCAGCTGTGAACCCCGCTGTGTCCCGCTGTGTCTCCGCTGTATCGACGCTGTGTCCTGCTGGGTCCCGCTGTGTCCTCGCTGTGTTCCCTGTTGTGTCCCGCTGTGTACCCCGCTGTGTCCCCCGCTGTGTCACTGCTGTGTCCCTGCTGTGTCCCCAATGTGTCCCGCTGTGTCCCGCTTTGTCCTCGCTGTGTCCCAAGCTGTGTTCCGCTGTGTCCCCCGCTGTGTCCCGCTGTGTCCCGCTGTGTCCCCACTGTGTCCCGCTGTGTCCCCCGCTGTGTCCCGCTGTGTCCCTGCTGTGACCCGCTCTGTCCCCGCTGTATTGACGCTGTGTCCCAGTGTGTCCTGCTGTGTCCGCGCTGTGTTCCCGGCTGTGTCCCGTTGTGTACCCCTCTGTGTCCCCCGCTGTGTCCCGCAGTATCCCCGGCTGTGTCACACTGTGTCACACTGTGTCCCGTGTTGTCCTGCTTTGGCCCCCGCTGTGACCTAGCTGTGTTTCTCTCTGTGTCCCGCTGTGTACCCTTCTGTGTCCCCCGCTGTGTCCCGCTGTGTACCCCGCTGTGTCCAGCTGTGTCCTCGCTGTGTCCCCCGCTGTCTCCTGCTTTGTCCCACGCTGTGTCCCGCTGTGTCCTACTGTGTCCTCGCTGTGTTCCCCGCTGTGTCCTGTTGTGTCCCCGCTGTGTCCACTGCTGTGTCACACTGTGTACCCCGCTGTGTCCCGCTATGTTCCCGCAGTGTCCCCGCTGTGTCCCGCTGTTTCCCACTGTGTCCCGTGGTGTCCCCTGCTGTGTCCCCCGGTGAGTTCCCGCTGTGTCCCGCTGTGTCCCCCAAGGTTCAGGCTGTGTCTTCTGCTGTGTCCCCGCTGTGTCCCGCTGTGTCCTCGCTGTGTCCCACGCTGTGTTCTGCTGGGTCCTCGCTGGGTCCCGCGATGTGTCCCGTTGTGTCCCCAGCTGTGTCCCCGCTCTGTCCTGCTGTGTTCCCGCTGTATCGACGCTGTGTCCCACTTTGTCCCGCTGTGTCCTCGC
>NW_012310568.1:0-2395 GCF_000151885.1 Dipodomys ordii | reverse complement strand
CGGGACACCACGGGACACAGTAGGACACAGCGGGACACAGCGGGGACACTGCGGGACACAGCCAGGAGACACAGCAGTAGACAGCGGGGGACAGAGAATGGACACAGCGGGACACAGAGGGGACACAGCTGGACACAGAAGGGTACACAGCGGGACACAGCGGACACACAGCGGGGACAGAGCTGGACACAGAGGGACACAAAGAGGACAGAGCGTGACACAGGTGGACACTGAGGGAGACAGAGCGAGGACACAGCCGGACACAGCGAAACAAAGCGTGACACAGTGGGGACACAGCAGGGGACACAGCGGGACACAGTGGGGGACACAGCGGGACACAGCGGGGTACACAGCAGGGACAAAGAAGGACACAGCGGGGGACACAGTGAGGACACAGCGGGACACAGCGGTGACACAGCGGGACACAGCTGGGGACACTTTGGGACACAGCGGGACACAGAGGGACACAGCAAGGACACAGCGGGGGACAGTGGTGGGCCCAGCGGGACACAGCAAGGCACAACAGGGTCACAGCAGTGGACACAGCAGGACACAGCAGGGGACACAGCGGGACACAGCGGGGGACACAGCGGGACACAGCGGGACACAGCGGGACACAGCGGGGGACACAGCGGGACACAGCGGGGACACAGCGGGGGACACAGCGGGACACAGCGGAGACACAGCAGGGACACTGCGGGACCCAGCAGGACACAGTGGGGGACACAGTGGGACACAGCGGGACACAGCGGGGGACACTGCAGGGACACATTGGGACACAGTAGGACACAGCGTAGGACAAAGCAGGAGACAGCAGAGGACACAGCGAAGACACAGCTGGACACAGCGGGGACACAGAAGGGACTCAGCAGGGGACATAGTGGGAAAAAATCGGGACACCACGGGACACAGTAGGACACAGCGGGACACAGCGGGGACACTGCGGGACACAGCCGGGGGACACAGCGGTGGACAGCGGGGGACAGAGAAGGGACACAGCGGGACACAGAGGGGACACAGCTGGACACAGAAGGGTACACAGCGGGACACAGAGGAAACACAGCGGGGACAGAGCTGGACACAGAGGGACACAGAAGGGAAAGAGCGTGACACAGATGGACACTGAGGGAGACAGAGCGAGGACACAGCCGGATAGAGCGAAACACAGCATGACAAAGCGGGGACACAGCAGGGGACACAGCGGGACACAGTGGGGGACACAGCGGGACACAGCGGGGTACACAGCAGGGACAAAGCGGGACAGAGCGGGGGACACAGCGAAGACACAGCAGGACACAGCGGTGACACAGCGGAACACAGAGTGGGACACATGGAGGACTCAGCGGGACAAAGCGGGGACACAGCGGCGACTCACCGGGGGACACAGCGGGGGACAAAGCGGGACACCACAGAACACAGTGGGATACAGCGGGACACAGCGGGGACACTGCGGGGACACAGGGGGACAAAGCGTGGGACACATAGGGACACAGCAGGGGAGACAGCGGGACACAGTAGGACACAGCAGGGGACACAGGGGGGACACAGCGGGACCAAGCGGGACACAGCGTCGATACAGCGGGGACACAGCGGGACACAGCGGGGGACAGAGCGAGGACACAGCAGAACACAGCGTGGGAAACAGCGAGGACATATTGGGACACAGCGGGGACCCAGCGGGACCCAGCGCGGGACACAGCGTGGACACATGGGGCACAGCGGGGATACAGCGGGACTCAGCGGGGGACACAGCAGTACACATCGGGACACAACGGGACACAGCGGGGGACACAGAGGGGTAAACAGCAGGACACAGCGGGGAACACAGCGAGGACACAGCGGGACCAAGCGGGATACAACGTCGATACAGCGGGGACACAGCGGGACACAGCGGGGTACACAGCTGGGGACACAACGGGACACAGCGGGGGACACAGCGAGCACACAGCAGAACACAGCATGGGAAACAGCGAGGACACAGTGGGACACAGCGAGACACAGGGGGACACAGTGGGGACACAGCAGAAGACACAGCGGGACACAGCGGGGGACACAGAGGGACACAGCGGGGAACACAGCGAGGACACATCGGGGACACAGCGGGGACACTGCGGGAACATAGTGGGACACAGCGAGGCACACAGCTGGACACAGCGGGACACAGCTTGGGCCACAGCGGGAACACAGCAAGACACAGCGGGGGACACAGCGAGGACACAGCGGGACACAGCGGGAAACAGCGTGCGACAAAGTGGGAGACAGCAGGGGACACAGCGAGGACACAGCGGGACACAGCGGCGACACATAGAGGACTCAGCGGGGGACACAGTGGGGTACAGAGCGGGACACAGCGGGAGCCAGCGGGGATAAAGCGTGGGACAAAGCGGGAGACAGC
>NW_012310567.1:0-2395 GCF_000151885.1 Dipodomys ordii | reverse complement strand
GCGGGATTCACAGCGTTACTCAGCAGGTTACACAGCTGGGGACACAAAGGGACACAGTGGTGGACACAGCAGGACACAGCGGGACAGAGTGGGACACAGACGGGATAAAGCGTGAGACACAGCGGGGGACAGAGTGGGAGACAGCAGGGGACACAGTGAGGACACAGCGGGACACAGCGGGGACACAGCGGGGACTCAGCTGGGGACACAGCGGGGGACAAAGCGGGACACCACGGAACACAGCGGGACACAGCGCGAAACAGCGGTGACCCTTCGGGAACACAGCGGGACACAGCGGGGGACACAGCGGGACACAGCGGGTGACACAGCAGAACACAGTGGGGGACACAGCGAGGACACAGTGGGACACAGCAAGACACAGCATCGAAACAGCGGGGTCACAGCGGTACACAGCGGGGTACACAGCTGGGGATACAACGTGACACAGCGGGGGACACAGCGAGGACACAGTGGGACACAGCAGGACACAGCGGGGACACTGCGGGAACATAGCGGGACACAGCGGGGTACACAGCGGGACACAGCGGGACACAGCTTGGGACACAGCGGGAATACAGCGGGACACAGCGGGGGACACAGCTAGGACACAGCGGGACACAATGGGGACACAAAGGGGACTCAGGGGGGAAACAGCGGTGGAAAAAGCGGGACACCATGGGACACAGTGTGACACAGCAGGACACAGAGGGAACACTGTGTCGACACAGCGGGACAAAGCGGGGGACACAGCGGCACACAGCGGGACACAGCGGGGGACACAGCGGGGGACAGTGGAGACAAAGAGAGGACACAGCGGGACACAGTGGTGACACAGCTGGACACAACGGAGTACACAGCGCGACACAGCGGGCACAAAGCGGGGACAGAGCGGGACACAGCGGGACACAGCGGGACATATAGCGGGGGACACAGCGGGACACAGAGGGGGACACAGTGAGGACACAGTGAGACACAGCGGGGACACAGCGAGCACACAGCGGTGACACAGCTGGACACAACGAAGTACACAGCGGGACACAGCGGGCACACAGCGGGGACACAGCTGGACACAGCGGGGAACACAGGAAGGACACAGCAGGACACAGCGTCAATTCAGCGGGGACACAGCATGACACAGCGGGGTACACACCTGTGGACACAACGGGACACAGTGGGGGACACAGCGAGGACACAACAGGACACAGCGGGGACACTGCAAGGACACACCTGGACAAAGCGGGGGACACAGCGGGACACAGTGGGGACACTGCGGGCACACAGCGGGACAAAGCGGGGGACACAGCGGGACACAGCGGGATACAGACGGGGACACAGCGGGGGACAGCGGAGACAGAGAGGGGACACAGCGAGACGCAGCGTTGACACAGCCTGACACAAAGGAGTACACAGCGAGGACACAGAAGGGACAGAGCGGGACACAATGGGACACAGCGGGACACAGCGGGGGACACAGCGGGACACAGCTGGACACAACGGAGTACACAGCGGGACACAGCGGGCACAAAGTGGGGGACAAAGCGGGACACAGCGTGGGACACAGTGGGGAAACAGCGGGACACAGCGGGGAACACAGCGAGGACACAGCGTGACAAAGACAGACAAAGCTGGGGACACAGGGTGGACACAGCGGGACTCAGTGGGGGACTCAGTGGGGGACACAGCAGTACACAGCGGGACACAGCGGGGGACACAGAGGGGTACAGAGCAGTACACAGCGAGGACACAGCGGGACACAGCGGGACACAGCGTTGATACAGCGGGGACACAGCGGGACACAACGGGGTACACAGCTGGGGACACAACGGCACACAGGGGGGGACACAGCGAGGAAACAGCGAAACACAATGGGGGACACAGCAAGAACACAGCGGGACACAGCGGGGGACACAGCGAGGAAACAGCGGGACACAGCGGGACACAGCTAGGGACAAAGTGGGGGACAGCGGGGGACACAGCAAAGACACAGCAGGACACCATGGGACACAGTGTGACACAGCAGGATACAGCGGGGGACCCATCGAGGACACAGCGGGATATATTGGGGGACACAGAGAGGACACAGCGGGGGACACAGCGGGACACAGCGGGGAACACTGCGAGGACACAGCGGGACCCAGCGGGACACAGCGTCGATACAGCGGGGACACAGCGTTACACAGCGTGGTACACAGCTGTGGACACAACGGGACACAGTGGGGGCACAGCGGGACACAGCGGGACACAGTTGGACACAGCGGGGAGAAAGCGTGAGACACAGCGGGGGACAGAGCGGGAGACAGAGGGGGACACAGCGAGGACACAACGGGACACAGCGGTGACAAAGCGGGGGACACAGAGGGACACAGCGGGGGACACAGCAGACACAGCGGGACAC
>NW_012310566.1:0-2395 GCF_000151885.1 Dipodomys ordii | reverse complement strand
GCGGGACACAGCGGGACACAGCGGGGACAGAGAAGGACATAGCCGGACATGCGGGACACAGCTGGGTACACAGCGGGACACAGTGGGGGACCCAGTGAGGACACAGTGGGACACAGCAGGGGACACAGCAAGGACACAGCGGGGGGCACAGCAGGGGACACAGCGGGACACAGCGGGGAACACAGCGAGGACACAGCGGGACACAGTGGGACACAGCGTCGATACAGCGGGACACAGCGTTACACAGCGTGGTACACAGTTGTGGACACAACGGGACACAGTGGGGGCACAGCCGGACACAGCGGGACACAGTGGGACACAGCAGGGACAAAGCGTGAGACACAGCATGGGACAGAGAGGGAGACAGCAGGGGACAAAGCGAGGAAACAGCGGGACACAGCGGTGACACAGTGCGGACTCAGCGGGGGACACAGCGGGGGATACAGCAGGACACAGCGGGGGACACTGCGGGACACAGTGTGAGACAGAGCGTGGGACACAGCGAGACACAGCGGGGACAAAGCTGGACACAGCGAGGTACACAGAGGGACACAGCGGGGAAACAGCGTGACACAAAAGGACACAGCGTGACACAGCGGGGGACACAGCGAGGACACAGCGGCACACAGTGGGGGACACAGCAAGGACAGAGCGGGGCACAGCGGGGGACACAGCGGGACATAGCGGGGGACACAGCGGGGGACACAGCGGGACACAGCGGGACACAGCGGGGGACAGAGTGAGGACACATTGGGACACAGCGGGGACACAGCAGGAACACAGCGGGGGACGCAGCAGTACACAGCGGGACACAGCGGGACACAGCGGGGACACAGCAGGAACACAGCGGGGGACACAGCGGGAAACAGCGGGGGACACAGAGGGGTACACAGCGGGGAAAACAGTGAGGCCAAAGCAGAACACAGCGTGGGACAGACCAAGGACACAGCGGGACACAGCGGGACACAGTGGCGACAAAGCAGTAGACACAGCGGGACACAGTGGTGGACATAGCGGGACACAGTGGGGGACACAGGGAGGACACAGCGGGTCCCAGCGGGACCAAGCGTCGATACAGCGGGGACACAGTGGGACACAGTGAGGTACACAGCTGGGGACACAACGGGACACAGCAGGGAACATAGGGAGGACATAGCGGGACCCAGCAGGACCCAGCGTCGTTACAGCGGAGACACAGCGGGACACAGCGGGGTGCACAGCTGGGGACACAACGGGACACTGTGGGGTACACAGCGAGGACAAAGCGGGACAGAGCGGTACACAGCGGGGACACTGCGGGAACATAGTGAGACACAGCGGGGTAGCGGGACAAGGCGGGACAGTGTGGGACAGAGCGTGGGACACAGCGAGACACAGCGGGGACAAAACTGGACACAGCAGGGTACACAGAGGGACACAGCAGGGACACAGCAAGGAAACAGCGTGACACAAAAGGACACAGCGGGACACAGCGGGGGACACAGCGAGGACACAGCGGCACACAGTGGGGGAAACAGCAAGGACAGAGCGGGACACAGCGGGGGACACAGCAGGACATAGCGGGGGACAAAGCGGGGGACACAACGGGACACAGCGGTACACAGCGGGGACACTGCGGGAACATAGTGGGACACAGCGAGGACACAGCGGGACACAGCGGCAACACAGAGGGAACTCAGCGGGACAAAGCGGGGGAAACAGCGGGACACAGCGGGACACAGCGGGGGACACAGCGGGGGACAGCGGAGACAGAGAGGGGACAAAGCGAGACACAGCGGTGACACAGCTGGACACAACAGAGTACACAGCGGGACACAGCGGGCACACAGAGGGGACACAGCGGGACAGAGCGGGACACAGCAGGGACCGAGCAGGACATAGCGGGACACAGCGGAACACAGCGGGGACACAGCTGGGGACACAGCGGGACACAGCCGGGAACACAGCGAGGACACAGCGGGACCCAGCAGGACACAGCGTCGATACACCGGGGACACAGTGTTACACAGCGTGGTACCCAGCTGTGGACACAACGGGACAGAGTGGGGGCACAGCGAGACACTGCGGGACACAGCAGGGGACACAGCGGGACACAGCGGGACACAGCAGTGACACAGCGGGGACTCAGTGGGGGACGCAACGGGGGACAAAGAGGGACACCACGGAACACAGCGGGACACAGCGGGAAACAGCAGTGACCCTGCGGGGACACGGTGGGACACAGCGGGGGACACAGCGCGACACAGCGAGGGACAGAGCGAGGACACATTGGGACACAATGAGACACAGCGGGACTCAGCGGGGGACACAGCTGTACACAGTGGGACAAAGCGGGATACAGCGGGGACACAGCAGAGACACAGCCGGGGACACAGCGGGACACAGCGGGGGATGA
>NW_012310565.1:0-2395 GCF_000151885.1 Dipodomys ordii | reverse complement strand
GCTGTGTCCCGCTGTGTCCCCCGCTGTGTCCCGCTGTGTCCCCCGCTGTGTCCCGCTGTGTCCCGCTGTGTCCCGCTGCGTTCCGTGGTGTCCCGCTGTGTCCCCCGCTGTGTCCCCAGCTGAGTCCCAGCTGTGTCCCCGCTGTGTCCCGCTGTGTCCTCACTGTGTCCCCCGCTGAGACCCGCTCTTTCCCCTGCTGTGTCCTGCTGTGTAACACTGTGTCCTCCGCTGTGTCCCGCTTTGTCCCGCTGTGTACTGCTGTGTCCCCCGCTGAGTCCCGCTGTGTCCCTGCTGTGTCTCAATCTGTCCTCGCTGTGTCTCCCGCTGTGTCCCGCTGTGTCTTTCTTGTGTCCCCCGCTTTGTCCCGCTGTGTACTGCTGTGTCCCCCGCTGAGTCCCGCTGTGTCCCTGCTGTGTCTCAATATGTCCTCGCTGTGTCCCCTGCTGTGTCCCGCTGTGTCTTTCCTGTGTCCCTCGCTGTGTTCCGCTGTGTCCCGCTGTGTACCCCTCTGTGTCCCCCGCTGTGTCCCGCTGTGACCCGCTGTGTACTGCTATGTCCATCGCTGAGTCCCGCTGTGTCCCCGCTGTGTCCCAATGTTTGCTCGCTGTGTCCTCCGCTGTGTCCCATTGTGTCTCCTCTGTGTCCCCAGCTGTGTCCCGCTGTGTCCCGCTGTGTCCCGCTGTGTCCCCCGCTGTGTCCCGCTGTGTTCCTCGCTGTGTCCCAATGTGTCCTTGCTGTGTCCCCCGCTGTGTCCCGCTGTGTCCTCGCTGTGTCCCACACTGTGTTCTGCTGTGTCCCCCGCTGTGTCCCGCTGTGTCCCGCTGTTTTCCCGCTGTGTCCCCGCTGTGTCCCTCTGTGTACTCCGCTGTGTCCAGCTTTGTCCCTGCTGTGTCTCGCTGTGTCCCACGCTCTGTCCCCCACTGTGTCCCACTGTGTCCCCCACTGTGTCCCGCTGTGTCCCGCTGTTTCCCGCTGTGTCCCCTACTGTGTCCCTTTGTGTCCCCAGCTGTGTACCCCACTCTGTAATGCTGTGTCCCCACTGTATCGACGCTGTGTCCTGCTGTGTCCCACTGTGTCCTCGCTGTGTTCCCCGTTGTGTCCCGCTGTGTCCCGCTGTGTCCCCCGTTGTGTCCCTGCTGTGTCCCCGCTGTGTCACGCTGTGTTCCGCTGTGTCCCACTGTGACCCGCTGTGACCCTGCTGAGTCCCGCTGTGTCCCCGTTTTTTCCCGCTGTGTCGTCGCTGTGTCCTCCGCTGTGTCCCACTTTGTCCCCCCGTGTTACCCGCTGTGTCACGCTGTGTCCCCCTCTGTGTCCCGCTGTGTCCCCCGCTGTGTATCCGCTGTGTCCCGCTTTGTTCTCGCTCTGTCCCCCGCTGTCTCCAGCTCTGTCCCCCGCTGTGTCTCACGCTTTGTCCCCGCTGTATCCCACTGTGACCCGCTGTGTCCCGCTGTGCCCACACTGTGTCCCGTTGTATCCACAGCTGTGTACCACTCTGTGTAACGCTGTGTCCCCGCTGTATCTACGCTGTTCCTCGCTGTGTCCCGCTGTGTCCCCCGCTGTGACCCCCGCTGTGTCCTCGCTGTGTCCCCAGCTATGTCCCGCAGTGTCCTCACTGGGTCCCCCGCTGGGTCCCGCTGGGGCCCCCGCTGTGTCCCACTGTGTCCCGCTGTGTCCCGCTCTGTCCCTGCTGTGTCCCTCTGTGTCCCGCTGTGTCCCCCTGTGTGCGTGCTGTGTCCCGCTATGTACTCCGTTGTGTCCAGCTGTTTCACCGCTGTGTCCCCTGCTTTGTCCCGCTTTGTCCCGCTGTGTCCTCGCTGCGTCCCCCGCTGTGTCCCGCTGTGTCCCCTGCTGTGTCCCGCTGTGTCCTCGCTATGTTCCCCACTGTGTCCCGCTCTGTCCCTGCTGTGTGCCGCTGTGCCCTGCTGTGTCCTCCCTGTGTCCCCCGCTGTCTCCTGCTCTGTCCCCCGCTGTATCTCACGATTTGTCTTCGCTTTGTCCCACTGTGTCCCGCTGTGTCCCGCTGTGCCCCCACTGTGTCCCCTTGTGTCCACAGATGTGTACCACACTGTGTAACGCTGTATCCCCACTGTATCGACGCTGTGTCCCGCTGGGTCTCGCTGTGTCCTCGCCGTGTTCCCTGCTGTGTCCCGCAGTGTCCTCCCTTCCGTCCTTCCTTCGTTCCTTCCTTCGTTCCTTCGTTTTCTCCTCTCGTCTCCTTTCGTCCCCAGTCGTCCAGTCCGGGGGCTTGAACTCAGAGCCTGACTGTTGTCCTTGAGCTTCTTTTGCTCAAGGCCAGCACTCTACCACTTGAGCCACAGCACGGTTTGTTCCGCGTGTACCGTACAGAGGAATCGAACCCAGGGCCTCACGCATGCTAGTCAAGCACTCCCAGTCC
>NW_012310564.1:0-2395 GCF_000151885.1 Dipodomys ordii | reverse complement strand
TTCTTCTTCTTCTTCTTCTTCTTCTTCTTCTTCTTCTTCTTCTTCTTCTTCTTCCTCTTCTCTTTCTTCTGCTTCTGTTTTCCTGCTTCTTCTGCTTCTACTGCTTCTCTTTCTGCTTCTCATTCTGCTTCTGCTTCTCCTTCTTCTTCTTCTATTGCTTCTGCTGCTCTTCCTTCTCCTGTTCCAACTTCTACTTCTTCTTCTGCGTCTGCTTCTTCTGCTTCTCCAGCTTCTCCTTCTGCATCTTCTTCTGCTTTTTCTTCTCCTTCTGCTGCTTCTTCTGCTTCTGCTTCTCCTTCTGCTTCTCCTTCTGCTTCTTCTGCTTCTCCTTCAAATTCTCCTTCTGCTTCTGCTTCTGTTTTTCCTTCTCCTTCTCGTTCTTCTGCTTTTCCTTCTGCTTCTGCTGCAACTGCTACTGCTTCTGCTTCTTCTGTTTCTTCTGCTTCTCCTGCTGCTTTTGATTCTCTTTCCGCTTCTGCTTCTCCTTCAGCTTCTCATTCTGCTTCTCCAGATTCTGCTTCTTCTGCTTCTCCTGCTTCTCCTTCTGCTTCAGGTTCTGCTTCTGCTTCTTCGGCTTCTTCTGCTTCTGCTTCTCCTGCTGCTGCTTCTTCTGCTTCTCCTGCTTCTCTTTCTGTTTCCCTTCTGTTTCTGGCTTCTGCTTCTGCTTCTTCTCCTTCTGTTTCTTCTGCTTCTGCTTCTCCTGCTTCTGCTTCTCCTGCTTCTCGTTCTGCTTCTCTTTCTGCTTCTCTTTCTCCTTCTCCTTCTCCTTCTTCTGCTTCTCCTTCTGCTTCTGCTTCAATTTCTCCTTCTGCTTCTCATTCTGCTTCTGCGTCTTCTGTTTCTCCTGCTTCTCCTACTTCTTGTGCTGCTTTTCCTTCTGCGTCTCTTTCTGCTTCTGCTTATCCTTTTGCTTCTCCTACTCCTAATCCTTCTCTCTCCCCTTCTCCGTCTTCTTCTTCTGCTTCTCCTGCTGCTTCTGCTTCTGCTTATTCTACTATTACTGTTTCTTCTTCTTCTGCTTCAGATTGTGCTTCTTCTGTTTCTCCTTCTACTTCAGATTATGATTCTGCTTCTTCGGCTTCGCGTGTTTCTTCTGCTTCTGCTTCTCCTGCTTCTTCTGCTTCTCCTGCTTCTCCTTCTGCTTCTCCTTCTGCTTCTGCTTCTGCTCTTCTCCTTCTTCTGCTTCTTCCTCTTCTGTTTCTTCGGATGCTACTTCTGCTTCTCCTTCTTCTCCTTCTCTTTCTGCTTCAACTTCTGCTTCTTCTGATTCTCCTGCTTCTCCTTCTTGTTCTCCTTCTGTTTCTGCTTCTCATTCTGCTTCTGCTTCTCCTTCTGCTGCTCCTTCTCCTTATCCTTCTTCTGATTCTCCCCCTGCTTCTGCTTTTGCTTCTTCTGCTTCTTCTTTTTCTTCTGCTTCTGCTTCTCCTGCTTCAGCTTCTTCTGCTTCTACTGCTTCTCCTTACGCTTTCTCCTTATGCTGCTGCTGCTTCTTCTTTCTTCTTCTTCTTCATCTTCTTCTTCTTCATCTTCTTCATCTTCTTTTTCTTCTTCTTCGTCTTCTCCTTCGTCTTCTTCTTCGTCTTCTTCTTCCTCCTCTTCTTCTTCTTCTTCTTCTTCTTCTTCTTCTTCTTCTTCTTCTTCTTCTTCTTCTTCTTCTTCTTCTTCTTCTTCTTCTTCTTCTTCTCTTTCTTCGGCTTCTGCTTCTCCTGCTTCTTCTGCTTCTACTGCTTCTCTTTCTGCTTCTCATTCTGCTTCTTCTTCTCCTTCTGCTTCTCCTATTGCTTCTGCTGCCCTTCATTCTCCTTCTCCTTCTCCTACTTCTGCTTCTCCTTCTGCTTTTGCTTCTTCTGCTTCTCCTTCTGCATCTTCTTCTGCTTCTGCTTCTCCTTCTGCTGCTTCTTATGCTTCTGCTTCACCTTCTTCTGCTTCTCCTTCTGCTTCTCCTTCTGCTGCTCCTTCTGCTTCTCGTTCTGCTTCTGATTCTCCTTCTGCTCTTCCTACTCCTAATCCTTCTCATTCTCCTTCTCCTTCTTCTTATTCTGCTTCTCGTTCTGCATCTGCAACTGCTTCTTCTGCTTGATCTGTTTCTTCTGCTTCAGGACCTGCTTCTGCTTCTTCAGATACTTATGATACATGAGCATCTGCATCTCCTGCTACTGCTACTTCTCCTACTCTATCTGCTTCTCCTTCTGCATCTGCTACTCATACAGCTACTTATACATCAACTCATTCATCTACATCTTCAAGATCTTCATCTACATACATAATAAACATACATCTACAACAACAACAAACAAAACATAATCATACATAATCATCTTAAGACAACTACTAAACTTAATATACACCATAATAAACCAAAATAATAATAAAACAAATAAAAAAAAAAAAAAAA
>NW_012310563.1:0-2395 GCF_000151885.1 Dipodomys ordii | reverse complement strand
TGTGTCCCCTCTTTGTCCCGCTGTGTCTTTGCTGTGTCCCACTGTGTCCTTGCTGTGTCCCCGCTGTTTCCTGCTGTGTCCGGCTGTGTCCCCGCTGTCCCTGCTGTGTCCCCGATGTGTCCAGCTGTGTCCCGTTTTGTCCCGCTGTGTCCCGCTGTGAGCCCCGCTCTGTCCCGGTGTGTCCCCTGCTGTGTCCCAAGCTGTGTCCGACTGTGTCCTCGCTGTGTCTCCCGCTGTGTCCCACTGTGTCCCGCTGTGTCCCCCGCCGTGTCCCGCTGTGTCACGCTGTGTCCCCGCTGTACGCGGGTGTGTCACCGCTGTCCCCCGCTGTAGCCCACGCTGTGTCCCGCTGTGTCCTTGCTGTGTCTCACTGTGTCCCTGCTGTGTCTCCGCTGTGTCCCGCTGTGTTCCTGGTGTGTCCTTGCTGTGTAACCGCTGAGTCCGTCTGTGTCCCTGCTGTGTCCCACTGTGTCCCCCACTGTTTCCCCGCTGTGTCCCCGCTGTGTCCTCCTGTGTCCCGCTGTGTCCTCGCTGTGTCCTTCTGAATCCCGCTGTGTCCCCCGCTGTGTCCCCCACTATTTCCCCGCTGTGACCCGCTGTGTCCATGCTGTGTCCCCCGCTGTGTCCCGCTGTGTCCCCCACTATTTCCCCGCTGTGACCCGCTGTGTCCATGCTGTGTCCCCCGCTGTGTCCCCCGCTGTGTCCCGCTGTGTCCCGCTGTGTGTCCCGCTGTGTTCCCCGCTGTGTCCCGCTGTGTCCTGCGGTGTCCCGCTGTGTGCCTGCTCTCCCCCGGTGTGTCCCCCGCTGTTTCCCGCTGTGTCCTGCTGTTTCCCCCTGTGGACCGCTGGGTCCCGCTGTGTCCCCGCTGTGTCCACGCTGTGTCCCGCTGTGTCCCTGGTGTGTCCTCGCTGTGTAATCTCTATGTCCCTCTGTGTCCCCGCTGTGTCCCGCAGTGTCCCCCTATGTCCCCGCTGTGTCCCCGCTGTGTCCCCGCTGTGTCCCCCGCTGTGTCCCCGCTGTGTCCCACTCTGTCCCCACTGTGTCCCGCTTTGTCCCGCTGTGTCCCCCGCTGTGTCCCGCTGTGTCCCCCGCTGTGTCCGGTTGTGTTTCCCGCTGTGTCCCGCTGTGTCCTGCTGTGTACCCCCTGTGTCCCGCTGTGTACCGCTGTGTCCCCGCTGTGTCTCCCTGCTGTCCCCAGCTGTGTCCCCACTGTGTTGGGCTGTGTCCCCGCTGTGTCCCCGCTTTGTCTCCCTGCTGTCCCCTGCTGTGTCCCCTCTGTGTACCGCTGTGTCCTGCTGTGTCCGGCTGTGTCCCCGCTGTCGCCTGCTGTGTCCCCTGCTGTGTCACCGCTGTGTCCAGCTGTGTCCCGTTTTGACCCGCTGTGTCCCGCTGTGTCCCCGCTTTGTCCCCTATGTGTCCCGCTGTGTCCCCTGCTGTGTCCCCGCTGTGTCCAGCTGTGTCCCGTTTTGTCCCTGCTGTGTCTCCGCTGTGTCCCGCTGTGTCCCTGGTGTGTCCTCGCTGTGTAACCGCTGAGTCCCTCTGTGTCCCCGCTGTGTCCCACTGTGTCCTCCGCTGTATCCCCGATGTGTCCCACTCTGTACCCCGCCTTGTCCCGCTGTGTCACGCTGTGTCCTTCGCTGTGTTCCCCTCTGTGTCCTGCTGTGTCCGGCTGTGTCCTGCTGTGTACTCGCTGTGTCCACGCTGTGTCCCGCTGTGTCCTCGCTGTGTCCCAGCTGTGTCCTGCTGTGTCCCCGTTGTTCCCCGGTTTGTCCCCACTGTCCCCCGCTGTGTCCCTCGCTGTGTACCTCTGTGTCCCGCTCTGTCCTCGCTTTGTCCCCGCGATGTCCCGCTGTGTCCCCGCTGTGTCCCTGCTGTGTTCCACTCTCTCCCGCTGTGTGCGGCTCTGTGTCCCCTGCTGTGTCCAGCTGTGTCCCCGCTGTCCCCCGCTGTGTCCCCTGCTGTGTCCCCGCTGTGTCCAGCTGTGTCCCGTTTTGTCCCGCTGTGTCCCGCTGTGTCCCCGCTTTGTCCCCTCTATGTCTCGCTGTGTCCCACTGTGACCCCCGCTGTGTCCCGCTGTGTCCCCTGCTGTGTCCCCCGCTGTGTCCCGCTGAGTCCCGTTGTGTTCTCGCTGTGTCCCGCTCTCTCCCGCTTTGTCCCGCTGTGTCCTGCTGTGTCCGCCTCTGTGTCCCCCACTTTGCCCGCTGTGTCCCCGCTGTATCCCCGCTGGGTCCCCGCTGGGTCCCGCTGGGTCCCCCGCTGTGGCCCCCTGTATACCGGTGTGTCCCGCTTTGTCCCCCGCTGGGTCCCACTGTTTCCCACTGTGCCCCTGCTGTGTCCCTGCTGTGTCCCGATGTGTACCCCGCTGTGTCCCACTGTGTCTCGCTGTGTGCCCCTT
>NW_012310562.1:0-2395 GCF_000151885.1 Dipodomys ordii | reverse complement strand
GCTTCTCCCGCTTCTGCTTCTTCTGCTTCTCCTGCTTCTCGTTCTGCTTCTCTTCGTCGGCTTCTCTTTCTACTTCTGCATCTGCTTCTTCTCTTTAGTTCTTCCCCTTCTGTTTCTGCTTCTTCTGCTTCTCCTGCTTCTCCTTCTGCATCTCCTTCTGCTTGTGATTTTCCTTGTGCTTCTTCTGCTGCTTCTGCTTCTCCTACTCCTTCTTCTGCTTCTCCGTCTGCTTCTGCTTCTTCTGCTTTTCCTGATTCTCTTTCTGCTACTCCTTCTGCTTCTCCTTCTGTTTATCCTTGTCCTTCTCGTTCTTCTGCTATTCCTTCTGCTTCTCTTTCTGCTTCTGCATCTTCAGCTTCTTCTGCTACTGCTTCTGCTTCTTCTGTTTCTTCTGCTTCTCCTTCTGCTTTTACTTCTCTTTCTGCTTCTGCTTCTCCTTCTGGTTCTCCTTCTTCTTCTCCAGATTCTTCTTCTTCTGCTTTTCCAGCTTCTCCTTCTGCTTCAGGTTCTCCTTTTGCTTCTTCGGCTTCTTCTGCTTCTATTTCTGCTTCTCCTTCTGTTTCTGCTTCTCTTTCTGCTTCTGCTTCTTCTCCTTCTTCTATTTCTTCTGATTCTGCTTCTCCTGCTTCTGCTTCTCTTGCTTCTCCTTCTGTTTCTCTTTATGCTTCTCCTTCTGCTTCTCCTTCTTCTGCTTCTACTACTGCTTCTGCTTCTGCTTCTCCTTCTGCATCTTCTTCTGTTTCAATTTCTCCTTCTTCTGCCTTTCATTATGCTTCTGCTTCTCCTGCTTCTGCTCCTTCTGCTTCTCCTGCTTCTCCTTCTCCTTCTCTTTCTGCTTCTGCTTATCCTTCTGCTTCTCCTACGCCTAATCCTTCTCTTTCTCCTTCTTCTTCTTCTGCTTCTCCTGCTGCTTCTTCTTCTGCTTCTTCTGCTTTTTCTGTTTCTTCTTCTTCTGCTTCAGCTTCTGCTTCTTCTGCTTCTCCTTCTGCTTCTGCTTCTCCTTCTGCTTCTGCTTCTGCTCTTCTCCTTCTTCTGTTTCTTCTGCTTCTGCTTCTCCTTCTACTTCTTCTTCTTCTTCTCCTACTTCTCCTTCTGCTTCTCCATCTCATTCTCCTTCTCCTTCAATTTCTCCTTCTTGTGCTTCCATTCTTCTTCTGCTTCTGCTTCTCCTGCTTCTGCTTCTTCTGTTTCTCTTTCTGCTTCTCCTTCTGCTTCTCTTTCTGCCTCTTTTTCTGCTTCTGCTCCTCCTACTCCTAATCCTTCTCTTTCTCCTTCTTCTTCTGCTTCTCGTTCTGCTTCTGCTTCTTCTGCTTGTTCGGTTTCTTCTGCTTCTGCTTTTCCAGCTTCTGCTGCTTCTGCTTCTCCTTCTGCTTCAGGTTCTCCTTCTGGTTCTTGGGCTTCTTCTGTTTCTTCTGCTTCTGCTTCTCCTGCTACTGCTTCTTCTGCTTCTCTTTCTGCTTCTCCTTCTGCTTCTGCTTCTCCTTCTGCTCCTTCTCTTTCTTCTGTTTCTTCTTCTTCTTCTCCCGCTTCTGCTTCTTCTGCTTCTTCTGCTTGTCCTTCTCCTTGTGCTTCTCCTTCTCCTTCTTCTCCTTCTCTTTCTGCTTCTGCTTCTTCTGATTCTCCAACTTCTCCTTCTTCTTCTCCTTCTGTTTCTGCTTCTCTTTCTGCTTCTGCATCTCATTCTGCTTCACCTTCTGCTGCTCCTTCTCCTTCTTCTGTTTCTCACTCTGCTTCTGCTTCTTATGCTTCTTCTTTTTCTTCTGGTTCTGCTTCTCCTGCTTCAGCTTCTTATGCTTCTACTGCTTCTTCTTCTTCTTCTTCTTCTTCTTCTTCTTCTTCTTCTTCTTCTTCTTCTTCTTCTTCTTCTTCTTCTTCTTCTTCTTCTTCTTCTTCTTCTTCTTCTTCTTCTTCTTCTTCTGCTTCTGCTTCTTCTGCTTCAACTTCTCTTTCTGCTTCTGCTTCTCCTGCTAGTATTTCTGCTTCTTCTGCTGCTTCTCCTTCTGATGGTTCTTCTACTTCATCTTCTGCTTCTCTTTTTGCTTCTCCTTCTGCTTCAGCTCAGCTTCTTCTGATTCTCCTGCCTGAATTTCTGCTTCTACTTCTACTAATGCTTCACCGTCAGCTACTGCTTCTACTACTGCTTCTGTTACTGCTTCTTCTGCTTCTTCTCTTTCGGCTTATACAGATTCAGCTTCTTGAACTTCAAATGATTCTCATTCTGATTCTCAAACTGCTTCTGCTTCTCCTTCTGCTTATAATTAACATCCTAAACCTACTTCTGAATCTCATTCAGCTTCTGCTACTTTATGTTAATCAAATCAACTTCTAAATATACTATATGCATGTGATTGTACTTATGCTTATTCATCAGCATCTGCTTACAACATCTCCTTCT